>NC_068368.1:12103350-12185850 GCF_020536995.1 Dreissena polymorpha | reverse complement strand
TCGTGTGTCGACCTAGGGGTTTTTAGATCGACAAGCGACAATTGCGCGATATTGGCTCGATATATTGTATTGAGCGTCGAGAGAATGTCGTGCGTCGAGAGAATGTCGTGAGATTTTTAGGTCGACAGGCGACATTCTGGCGATATATCATATTGAATGTCGAATGATTTGTCGTGCGTCGAGAGAATGTCGCGAGAATGTCGAGTGTCGCGCTCGAAGGTCGACACACGACATTCTCGAGACATGCTCGCGACATTCTCTCGACGCTCAATACGCCGCGCGACAACTCAGTCGTCAGTAAAGATTTTCTGTGAATTATTTTTTCTAAAACCCAGCGCGATATGCGACACTCAAATATTGACTGTCGACTGATTTGTTGCGCGTCGAGAGAGCGTCGAGAGAATGTCGCTTGAATGTCGTGTGTCGACCTTGAAGGTCGTCACGCGACACTCAACTTGGCACTATCCGGATTCCGTATTTAACTCTATTACCGTATATGCACATGTTTTGACCTGATCAACAACAATATATGGACGACGAGTATTAATGACTTAATTAAATGACTTTCTAAAATAATGTTTTCCCTTAAGCTGTGGGTCTGTCTATATTGAATCTTATTTGTCCGTGAATTTTAATAATAAAAAAGCACATATGTTCACGTATTGTATGAGACAATGTCTCGCGCGCAGGAAACACTTCGCAACCTTGAATGGTATACTTGAAAATCTGATTATGCACAAATGGTTCTATGTTTCAAAACTATTTTAACCCCTAATCCCGCAGGGTTGATAGGTTTAACCCTTGCCTAATACCAACTTTGCAAGGGAAATATTCGGCACATTCTGTAACTTTCGAACTTTGACGTTTCGATTCGTTTAAGTCAACAGAGGATAATAAATTTCAGTACTTGTTGTAAATAAGTTCGGACATTAACCATTGATATTTGAATTGATTAATTGTTCAAGTACTGTGTCGAAGGCTTGTTTTAGAACTATCAAATGACAAAATAGTTTTTTTCTGTTCTTGTTTACGATCTGCATACAATTATAGAGGATACACATATTGTTAGATGTTGAGAATGATTTACGAAAACCCACTTGACATTGATCAATAAGATTTGTATTGTCGATAAAACTAGTCAAACGATTAATGATGCACGTGAATAATTTACCAAGCATTAAAGTGTTATAGGTTGGTTTTCAAGATATTAAGGGTCGCCCATGTTTTTGGATATTGGGTCTATGATTCCTATTGACCGCGCTTCCGGTATAATACTTGTATCAACGGCTATATTCAATAATTTAACATACATTTTTTTTAGACTGAATAATGATTTAATGTTTTAATTTATATTTTATCCATTCCTTATTCTTTTCATTATCGTGTTCAGTAAAAGGACCATTTATGTCATAAGTATAGCTGTCATGTCGGTATGCGGGATAGGGCCAGCGTTTTCGTTGACATTCACACAATTTAAAAAAAATTCAAACAGTTGTTGTAATTTAGCTTCAATATTGTTTTATTTCTTGCCGTTAATTATTTTACAGAATGCCTTTTACAGAATGCGCTGCGCATTTTAAATTCTTAGAGTAGTTATATTGCTTTTAATGAAAATAGAATACTATTATTTTACTTAGTTTTTAATTATTCGTTTCGTTTGTAGTTATTAAGTATAAATATTTGTCTTTATGGAAACACTAACGCGGACGTTTACAGTCAGGGTCAAACCATTTAGGGAAATTCTGACCGAGAGTGTTTGTTTGAATTCGAACGTGTCTTCGGCAGTGCTAAAGAATAAATGCGAGATATATTATCCTTTATCATTTAAACTGTTCTAATTACATGATTATTGTTCATAATCTGCTCTTACCCAATATAAATCTGCTACCAGTATCATTTATGGTCATTAAGAATCCTTGTAACGAAATTGTCTTACCGTGTACAGTGCACAATTATTTCTCGAGCATCAACGTAATAACAGGAGAAAACACGTGGGACGTCATTAAACGTTACTGAACTAATATGAAAAAATATTACCTGATCAACAAAAATACACTGTCTCGATGTGACCTGGATTAGCCTATGGACGACGAATGTGTTATACAAATGTTATTCCTTAAGCTGTCGGTCCGTCTTTCTTCAAACTTAATTGTCCATGAATTTTAAGAATTAACAAAATCACATATATATGTTCACGTATATTATGAGACTATGTGTCGCGTGCATGATACACTTCGCCACCTTGAATGGTATACTTGGAGATCCAAATACAACATTGATGGTTCTATGTTTCAAAGTCAGTAAATCTCTTATTAAGGTAATCTTTAGAAACCTTCGTCCAGGCTTATACAAGATTTTACAACAGTTTTAAGTTACGCATACACCGTGTCCGGAATGTACTGGCAGTTTAACACTAGATTGTTATCGCTATTTACATAACAACAGAATTAATAAAACACACAAAGTTGGTGAGGTTCGTTCTTTAGTAATGCCCTCGGTATTTGATACGAAGATTTCCTGACAAAGTGTACGCAGGGTGTACACAGTTCACCCTATCTTTTTCATAATCAGTCAAGATTAAAGATTAAATTAGTTTTCGTGATTTGCATATCGTATCGTATGCATTGCTATAACCGTGTTTTAACACGCTAGCTGATTTTCTTTAAGCGTTGTATGCGATAATTTCCAGTGCGGTAAAACTGACCGGAAGTGAAATACCGTAAGCCATCATGCCTACGTGGAACATTCGACAAATGACATCATATACGAGATTGTGAAAGTCTTGCAAGAGATTTTTGAAAATGTGTTAGTCTTCTTCGTAGATGATTGACAAAAACACGGTCGAAATGTTTATCATTAGTTCGAAGTGGTTTTCAAGATTTGTTAAACCCTGAAGGAATAATACAAAAAATGTATATTCTGTCAAAGACCTATAGATTACAATCTATAGGTCTTTGATTCTGTCAATAAAATATCGAGTAAGAGAAACATTTAATTCATGACATTTCTTGATAAAATTTAATAAAATTTGTACGTATGAAGGGTTTTGATTGGGTTTACCAATGAACAGTTAATATGTCTTGAAAATACAAATTGTTGCATCAATCAACTATTTTACTTTGAAGAAACCGTGTCATAGATTCAAAAGAATTTATGCGATATATTAAAACAAGCAAAACAACACTGATGACTACGAAAATGTGTATGATGTTTTTTCGTTTATTGATTCTCTTCAATCGAAATCGTCAAAATTTTAAAGCGTGTGTAACGATTGTAATCGATTACAGAAAACGTGTATAACCGACATACGGATTTAACTACTTTTAGCATTCGAAAGCCAACGTAGTGTAGTGGTAGGGAGCAAGCTTATGAGTCTGATCACGGGTCCCCATGACAGGAACATTAATAAAATAGTTGCCATTGGTATTATAATTATGTTAAACTATTCCAAATATAACAGTATTTCAATGATATTTTACAAAAATACGAAAAACCATTAGCAAGTCCCTTAATATATATTAGACACATAATCTTCGACAAACAGACGTGTGGAGCAACCTTTATTTTGTATAAGTGATCAGTTTGAGAATGCACGTCGAATGAGTGGTGAACATATATTTTACAATCGTGCATGCGCACACACGTTTAATATTCCATGTCTAAATAAGTGAACTTTAAGGAACTTGTTCACATACTTTCGAATTTTGGAAAGAATGATATTAATATATTGAATAACAATATTAAAATATTTAGAATAAATTCAAAAGCGCATTATAACAAGAAAAAACGTTTCCCCTTCACTGGGATTCAAAAACGGGACTGACTATCACTGGATCATTACGGCATTAAAATTTGAATGTGAATTCTAAATGCTATGTGAATAACACGTACATGTACTTTCCAAAATATTGATTCCGATTGGAGATTATACATAACAGAAACGATAAGTTGTTAAAAGTTTCATTAATGAGGAACGTTTCGTCGATTATTTGCATACAATGTTTTCATGAACATTCTTTTTTTAATCAGTGATAATTTCGTTCTGTGAACATATCCCTATCGCTATCCTAAGCAACAAACTCACTTGTCCAGTCATAGCGTCAGTAGGACTGACCATTGTGTCCGCACATGATATGGTCAGTGTCCGTAGTAAAGGGGAAAAGTTCCGATCGGAGATCTGAAAATACATGCACTGTTTATTGTTGCAATATATACATGTCATATGTTATCATTCACTATTAACCTTAAGCTCAATAATGCACCGGTATCCTTCTTCAGAAAATTGAGCACTAAACATACAGAATTGTATTCAACAGAAAGCTCATTTTAAAATGCAATAAGATCTTCATTTCTTCAGTTTTATTTAAGCGTATAGGCCAATACTTTATGGAAGTTTTATTTTTTAATTGCAAAGACGATGCATTTTCAACACACTTAAAATAACTTTATTTAAACTATTGTTTGACATTTAACATAAGTGTATAGTTTATTTCAAATTAAATTAAGATGGAGAACAGCCAATGTTGACAAAGTTTTACATCAGTGTTTACAATAAAACAAAAGCCCCCTAATACACATATAAATAATACATTTTATTAAACAAATTATATATGACAAAATATTTATATTGACCTAATAAAACGCAAAAATAGCCTCGTTATGTATGATGGACATACAATTCAAATTGGCGGTTCAAAGTTATATAATTTTAATGATAATTAAGGATATATAAAAACGGTAATATTTACTAAATGAAAAGGAAGCATAGCATCGGGTTTATGACAGAAAAATAGTTGAAATTTATATGTTGGAATTTTATTATTTTAATAACAGTTTATGATACGTCTATATATTTTTTATATTAAATTCTGTTTAATGCAATAATACATTTATCAAGTTTATAGTATCTTTATTTCAAAAAAGTATGTATTAAGATACCTAGAGGAAGAAATGTAAACAATTATTTTACCTAATAAACGAAGAAGGATTTTTGCATGTATACAATTAACACTAAATGTATCATACTATTCTTTATAGCAATGGCCTGTTTATATACTGATGTTAACTCCTTATTATACACTACCTATTCGATACAATAGACAGTCTTAAAACAAAACGAGCATGTTCAAAATCATTTTTACTGCACTATATTAACGCCTCGTTCATACTGTCTATCCGCAACGAAACACTAAACAGTAACAGTTTTAAGGCTTGCCACTCTACATTCCATAGCATTAGATTAAGTTGCAGTCTAATTCATAGCATAGTCTTAAATTAGCGCACAATCCAAAAGTCCGTATTGGGTCCCACTATATATTGTGTAAGCAACAACACATGTCAGGTACATAACAATTAAACTTACAGTAACAACTAGATATATGCGTTACAAAACACATCATACTATATTAAATGTATGATACAAATGTATTATGCGATCGAACCTTAACAAAGTGATACATACTACCACCAAATTGTTTATTAATAGTTCATTATATCACGTTCTTATCTCGATAACATTGTACGTATTTAGTCAATGTCTGTAATAAAATGTAATTTATTTTCGATCACATTTATTAATGATATGAAACTCATATTCGAGTTATTACAAGTTATACTTTTTTTCTTTTTTGGTCTAATGAAATTGATATAGGTCTAGGTTATCTACCTGTCTCAATATATAATCTATGTAACGACACATGTTATTTTGATAAACTTAGTCGAAACTTTTTACATGACGTATATTCAGGTACGTATGAAATTGAAAAAAAAGTATTGGCATAGACCCTTAAATAAAACTGAAGAAATGAAGATCTTATTGCATTTTAAAATGAGCTTTCTGTTGAATACAATTCTGTATGTTTAGTGCTCAATTTTCTGAAGAAGGATAAAAAAACGGCAATATGCTTATAAAAATGTGCCCTTCTAGAAATGTAAAGTCGCTAACTTTCAATTCTGAACAAATGTGCTTACGGCTGATATAAACATACCTCCATTTCCAATATCTTTAAAAGCCAAGCCTTATACACTTTCAAATTACTTAGATGATTTCTTAACAATTTTTACCATTTTTTCTTGTATGGATGCACAGTACTATCGTTAAATATAGTCCAAAAAAACTTTTTTTGCGAAATTGTCTATCTGATGTTCTTAAAAGTTTTATCAATAATCGAAGGATGTAAGTGTATCTACTGTATAGATAGTTTTGACGCCCAAGTTCACTATATACTAACTCGGCTTGAGTGCATCTTTTGACGCCAAGTATTTTCTTACAATATTGCAAATAAACCCTTTCAATTAGTAAACCTTTGACAAGACCCCACACTTTGCTTCCGCGGTTAAGAATTGTGGAAATAGCTTATGACTAACTAGAATGTCTGTATTTTTTCTAATTTAATTTTCAGTTTAATATTAGCTTTACGAGTCTTCCCAGCAAGAGTGTTTTCTGCTGAATGAAACACTAGTTGTGAATACAATACCAAGATACTTGAATCGGTTAACAATATTTACGATTTAATCATCATAATCAAATATATTGGTAAAGGGGCGACCGCCTTTCAGACAGTTCATTATTAACCACAAGCGCCCATTTAAGACAGTAATCGCACAATAGATCTACGCCGTTTTGCACTTCTTCAACGGTATTAGCAAAAATTATCATATCATCGGCGTGCATTAAGATAAACATTTTAAAATAGTTAACTCGATACTATTCATGCCTTTAAATTGATATTATGGGCACAATTCACTGTTGAATTGAGCTGAAAAGAATTAACAGGTCAAAAGATTGAGTTAAAATGTGGTAACTGATCAATTATCCACAACTCATCTTGCTACTAGTTGTTTATTAAAAATATATATTATATTCGATATTTTACATGACTCACATAGTCCTTTAAGCCGAAATGATCCGTAAAACTAAAAAATGTCTTTGTGTCGTATGAACGAATCTGCACTAAAACTAAATTAAGATTCATATCGTACATCGAATCATTTCTGTCGTCAGTTGTCAACACGAAAGTACGGTTTGATATTCAAATGCATTATTTTTCTTTTTCCGGGAAATTGTTTTAGTATGTTGATGCTGCATTAACAAATATGAGTGTATATGAAGTGAAAACACCAAAAATAAACAACGTTTGCGATAGGCACCTATAAACTGTTAGATGCCCATAATATCACTTTAAGGTAAAATTAAGCTTCAAAATCATTAACATACAATAGACACAAACATGCCGATAAACAATCACAGCGAGTATAAGTTTTTATTTAAATTTCTTACATATAGGACATATGTTTGACATGTCCGAAACGTCTTGCAGTGATCGAGAAAGGCGGTGAAGAGCACTCGGTAGGTGTCCGCCGTTGTTCGGTAATCTTCGTACATTTCCGCGACAAACGGATCTTTGTTCTTGAAGTCTGGATGACCCTACCCCTAAGCACGTCCAAGCAACAGCGACCGCTAAAAGAAAAGGTGCGAATTGAGTATTCTGCATTTGAAATATATACAAAACCGCATGAAAGTTAAATATATTCCTATAAAATGTAACATTGAAAATCGTAAACAAAATAAGATCTAATGTGAAGAAATACGTATATTTGACAAACGTATTATTTGGAAGTAATAAGCATAAAACTGTGCAAAATAATAAATTAAAAACGTATATACTTTTAGAATTCGAAAAAAACAAAATTACATGTTATTAAGTGTAATCTTGGCATTGTATTCTTATTTGAATAAACAAATACATAAATCGTTAAAATTGTTTAATGGTTAAGCTTTAGGGTGTATATATACCTATTCCAACGGATGCAACATTGAACATCCTTTGTTTTTACTAACTAATTTTTATTTTGAAAATACAAATCAGTACGGGAAAGCAGGAAAACACATGTAATTCCAAGAACGATCCAATTTGTGAATTGTACAGGTCATTGGGAAATAATGACAAATATTCCATGGTGGTCGAAAGGTAATTAACATGTTACGACAGGGCAAAGTACACTTTAAATTAATGAACTGACATAGAACATGTATATCACAGCACGATATTGCGGCTCTATTTTCTTCGTCGAACCTTAACACCAATGGGACATCCGGCTAGCTCTATAAAAACTCTAAATGCTTGCAAAAACTATTTAAGTATAAGGGACCAGAGTGGAAATGAAACAGGTTGACCTGTTTGCGCAGAGGTCGGTACACGCGCTTAAGCAACACACATAGGCAATCACGGCTCATTCCCCGGTCCCGTAATTGGGTTTGGTCGTTTCACTGCTGGAAAGGCGGTTTTTTCCGGGTACCACCTTTCCACCCCCCAACACACATACAGCACAAGTGCCCGCCAAAATGAAAAAAATCTTACAGTTACAAATAAAACGCTGGGAATGATATATAGTATGTAATTCAAAATTCGTCCCAATTTTGTGATTCCAGTAAGTTTATTCAGTAGGAGTGCTGGGAAACATTCCGGGACTTCACATATATCTGCCTATGGCCCGGACCAACCTCATAAACTTCAAAACACAAACACACACGCAATAATGCACCATTTCAGATCTCATAAAGCGATAGTACTTGTGGTTGAAACTTGAACTACTACGTCCTTTGAATAATGGCTCGCTCGGAAAATAGTGGAAGAAACAAAAATCACATTCATTAATTGTTGAAATGTGCAAAAAAAACATTAACGTGATGTTCATTTTAGCCCAACGTAGGCACAACTGATGTCATAAGAATGACAGACAAACTTATAATCAGTAATCCGGTAATTTTGAGGGTTGGAAGATTATGCTGCTTGTCACAGATATGTTGTTGATGGTAATGATAATGGCGATAATTGCCCAATCTGCTTTGTTTAATGTTAACATTTCATAATTTCATTTGTACTATCGTTATTTCCAATTTTGATACGTTCTATACGTCCTTTATTTATTAGGATAATTATATCATATTTATTAGCCTGAATTTGTCTATTGTATACTACAATGGTTTGTTATTGGAACTTGGACATCAAAATGTTATGCAAATGTTTTTCGTGGTTTAGTTTTATTTATTCGTTTAATTATTAACTGGCCTCAACAATATATACAACATAGTTTAAAATAACTTCCCATTGTTAAAAGTAACTTGACAAAACAGTAGCATGTCCTAGTTTATAAGTAAGTATGACTTTTATGAGGTCACTACAACCGGACTTTTCGAATACTAGTATATCTGTATATTACATGTTTTTTATTATTAAATGACTTTATCGTGACCAGGCGATTTATTTTATATATTATTATCTATGTTACGTCGATGAATTGTAAAATACACGTATTAAGATATACCCTTTCGGAGGTTGTTAAAATAATTTTTTGAATAAGTTCAGCCTTTTCATTACTGCTAATGCAAAATATGTAAATATGTTGGATTAACCTTAAGTATTAATGTTTAAGTGATTATTTCCGTGACAAACCAATACTCTGTTTTCGGCAAAATAACCAGACATCAACATTAATTGGCCTTAAAAATTTCTAAACAAATAGAAAACTTAAAAACCATTAGTCAAAATAAGAATGTCTTTAAAAGTTATAAAGTGTTATGCGTTGGAATATGTAAGTGGAACATACAAAATATATATAAAAGACCCTTGATATTATGTTGTATACAAACAAAAGATGACGTTAAGTCATGTTATACTGCAAATAGTCGATATGAGTAAAACAGTTTAAGCTTCTTGGAAAAACCGACTTTAATCAGTGTTAATTTGATCATCACAAGACTCTCTGAAAATGTTAACTAGCATAAAATAATGATCAAGTTCAAAGGCCAGCCAAATCTCACATGACACTTTGGACTTATGTCCGACCGTCTGTCTGTAAGAATCTACATTCAGCTAGAATTCAAATAGTAATAAAGCTTTTTTGATGAAACTTAATATGTGGATAGATTGCTATGTCGGTAATATGCACCATATATCAGTGCTTTTTTTTTTGGAAGAAAATTCTGGTCGCTGTGGTTATTGAAATTACTAAGAACTTCAATCTGGATCCTGCGATAACCCCAAACGTACTCAAACTAGGTTGATGACATTTGATACGTGGGCAGAATGCAATGTGGAAAATATGCACATTAATTTACATTTCTAGCCATGCGAAAATAATGATCGCTATGGTAACAGATGGTATGGTTACAGAAATAATTGAAAAACCTCGATCTGAATCATGCGATGACTAGTTTGTTTATTGCAAAACACAGAAGTTTGTTTGTATTTTGTTCTATTATTTGACACAAAACAATTGCTGCATTAACACAAAACACAAGTTTGTATACTGTTTTATATGGTAGAATACGAAGTATTGAAGTCAATCGGGTAAAAATAGAAAATGCACACACGTCCTCTTGTACAGCACATAAGGAGGTCGCGAAGACGCTTAGGGGACTTGTAAATAAACTCTGACACACACACATACACTGACATGTTTTCTCTATCATAACAACGTTTTCACAGGGCAATGTGTTTTCGAACAAGTGTTTGCATACTGATCAATACACATTTAATTATATTATTATTCAACTAATCTTTTCTTTAATTGATATAAGTGTATTCAAGAGCCCTGATTCAAAACTCATCTTATCATTGGGTAAAAACGATTTAACTTATCACTGTTTTATTTATTTAACTAGTTTTAAATAAATATTCATCTAGGGACAAAATCACAGGGATTCGAATGTTTTCGGGATTGTATAGTATGGCGTGGTTAAACCTAAATTGCCAAAAAGCAAAGGCATATATAATTATAGTACACATTTTAATATATGACTTTGGTGTCCATTTAGGTCGCCTTTTTAAAATAACTTTTCATATCCCCTTGGATTTAGGTAGGTCATGTTGATTTGTATCAAGTATTAAGTAGCCGGAAAATCCAGTTTTCAATGTGTTGCGAATAACAACCATCGCCGACAATTAGGGTTTAAACGATTTGTATTTGCCTATTGTGCTTTTAAAACGTAAATAACATTGAAGATTGTATGATTACGGAAATAATTAAATACGTCAAATACGATCGATGTAAGAGTTTTCGGGTGGACAGCCGACAAAATTATATTAATCTATAGTACTACTGTCGTTTTTTGACATACAATATTACTTCATGTTTTCCTTCAATGTATATGATATCATAAACAAACACCCGTTATCTCCTGATCTGTTCAAACGCTCGTTATAAAACACTTGAATAATACGTGATTATTAACGAAAAAGGTTTCCGATTTTAATCAGATTGCATTTAAACCATGATTACACTGTTCAACAACATGAAAACCAATGACATTTTTCTAGTTTCACGAATAATTAACATGCATAAGTGGTACATTTTACATATTACGTCATAAACGAGATTGCGAAGGTCTCGGTGGAGATTTTTTAAAATCGGTTCTTCTTCTTCGTCAACGATTGAAGATAAGACGGAAGATATGTTTATCATTTGATCGAAGTGGTTCCTGAGATTAGTGAAATCCTGAAAGAAGATAAAAAAACAACATGTTTTATTTTGTCTATTTTATATCGATATAGACAAATTGGATTAACGAAAAGTGTATTTGTAATGAAAACACACAACGTTGCATATATCACTAATTTTAATTTTAATCATTGGGAACAAGAACACACATGTACAAAAGGTGGTGGAACAACTTATGTTTTTATAAATGGTCAATTACGGTAATGCTCATCAAAATCAAGCTACAACCTAAGAGATCCTTGACTGCCGTATACTTGATGGAGCGTGATCACAGATTTTTATATATTGGATAAATGACCTTAATGAATTAAATAGCAATATCATGATATTTGTAATACAATTATTCAAGTATGATAGCAAGTAAAAACAAATAAAAACAAAATGTTTTAGCTTAACTGTGATTCGAACTCGGGACTAATGGCAGCCAATATTGGTTCATTAAGGCTTTAAAACTTGTTTTACGAACGCACTGACATATATTTCCTAAATTATCGATTCTGCTTGATGATTATCCATAAAAGAAACGATAAATGTTTTAAGTCAGGATTGTTATTTGATTATTTACCTATAAAGTTTACATTTAAAGTTTTTTTTAATCAGTAACATGATCTTTCCGCAAACACGTCCATTGTATCTTTAAGCATAATACTCACTTCTCCTGTGTATTCCAAACGCTATGTTAATAACAACTGATCGTGTATTACGCATATTTAGCGATTGCGATTGATGATCGATGATTAACTGATTGATATTTATTTAATTTTTCTTAAGAGTGTTCTTTCGTTTATTTTTATAAACTGTTTACATGTACATTCTGTTTTGAATCAGTGACCATTTCTGTCTGCTATCAAGATCATTTTCTAATTTAGCAAAAACTCACTTGTACAGATAGATCGGCTTTAGGATTGACCATTGTGTCCATACATGATATTTTCAGTGCACGTAGTAATGGGGATTGGATCCTTTCAGAGGCCTGAAAATACTTGAATTTTGTATCGCTGCGATTTACACGCAACAGATTGTCTTTTTGACTATACACTTTAAAAATATACCGGTATCATTCTTCAGAATATTGAGCACGTTAAAAAAAACATCTTATACAACAGAAGGCTCATTTAAGGTGCATTTAGATCTTCATTTCTTTACCATTTTATAAAAGTGTCATTCACAAATATATTTTGCAAGTCAATATATAATGTTATTATTATTTGTTATCTGCAAAATGATGCAATAAAAACACTCTTCAGCGAAAAAGTTTTGAAAGTTTCTTACATAAAGATTGTAAATCATGTTTGACATGTCTGAAACGTCTTGAAGTGATCGCGCAAGGCGTCGAAACGCACTCGGTAGGCTTCCGCCATACGGGAATCTTCGTACATTTCCGCCACAAACTGATCGTTCTCCATAAAGTATAGAAGACCCAACTGATAAGCAAGCCAAAGCAAAAGCAAATTAATTATTCTGCTTTTGAAAACAATATTCAAATTCTAGAAGAAAAGAACAAACACAAAGTAAATATTCTTCTTTTAAAAAAATAGGCAAGGTCGAATTCAAATTAAATACGTTCCCATTAAATGTAAAATTAAATAATCGTTACAGAGTGTAATCTTGACATCTTATCCCTGGTTGAATAAACCAATATATAAATTGTTAAAACTGTTTTCTATTGCATAACTTATATACACCTTTTATACCATCCCAGCTTTTTTCCTCTTGAAATAAGAATTAAAAAAAGCAAACAAAAAAAAAACACATGTAATTCCAAGCACAATATTGACAAATACTGTTTTTTTTCGTTGAAATTCAAAATCCCATGAAAAGGTTACGACAGGGCAAATTACAAATTTCAATTATTTTTGTTTTACAAATTTAATTCCCTAAATAGCATAGTAGAGAACAGTAGGATTTTGCGGCTTCGTTTTCTTGGTAAATAGAGATCGAACCTTAACACGTATTCGACATCCGGCTAGGTCTATGAAAACTATACATGCTTGAGAGTGGACAAAACAATATCAGAAGCAGGAAACTGAGTGGAAATAAAATGGGGCTGTACGGTAAGCCCAGTAGTTGCAACGCGCACTTCTCACTCAGGCAACCAGGTCTTCATCCCCGTTTTCGGAAGTTTTGTTGGTATTAACCGTACTGGAAAGGAGGTGTTTCATAAGGCTTACCCGGTTTCCCCCACAACACATGAGCACGCCAAATTGGAAATCTTTCAATAACAATTCAATAGCTGGAAATAACATCCATACTAACAATTCGTCGCAATTTTCGTGATTGTAGTAATTGTATTAGGTAGAAGTTCTTAGAAACATTTCAGGTCTACACATAATGCTGACTCAGGCCCGGAAGAACCACATTACCTTCAAAATACACACACGCATACACAATAGTGGATCATATCAGATCGCATACCGATAATACATGTGGGCGAAACGTGATATGATATCAACCCTTTGAACATGATTGAAGAAACAAACGAACACGTTAATTTATTGTTGAAATGTTGAAAATATATATCGGCTTGATAAATATGATGTTGTTATTCCCACAACTGATGTCACTACTGAATCACAGAGGTACTAGGTAAAGTAATCAGCTAAATACAAGTTTTGTGGATAAAGCTGGTTTAAAAAGTTGTGTTAGTTATGATATTGGAAACGTTTTATATTTACCAATCTACTTTTTAATCATTCTATAATATTACCTCGATTTTTTTTCAAATACATAGTTTCTAACCTATATACGCTTTTAACTTACTTAATATATTATATATAACAAAAAAATAACATTATTTTAACCTGTAGTTCGTCTGGTAGATACTACAACGATTCGTTATTGACACTATGATATTCAAAGTGAATATTAGTTTCATTTATTCGCTTATTTATTTATTATCATTAACAAAATGTGCAAAGTCATTTCACTCAAAAGTAGCAAATCCTTGTTTTTAACGAAGTAAGGTCACTATAACTGGACTTTACAAAGATTTTTGGTTTATCGTTATTTTATTTTATTTTTGAAATAACATAATCGTAATTAGAAGAATATTTTTATTACAAGAATAATTTTTTATCTAAAAAAATATAACCACCTATTAATATATGCGTTCTTTTGTTTCATCAGACGGTGTAACACTTATTTTTTGTTACTGCTTATAAAAACAGTAGCACGCAAATATGTTTGTTTAAAAGTAAGTATTAATGTGTACGGGATTATTTTCATGACTGACCAATCGCCAAATCTCTGTTTTCGGCAGAATAACCAGACATCATCATAAATTTGCCATTAAAATAACAACGGCAAATAACTCGGAACTTAACAACCACAAGTATGACAGATTACTCGCCTATGCAAAAAAAAGAGCACATACAGTTTACATTGAACACTTCATGACCAATAATTAGGCTCATCTTCCATTAAGTTGAACATAAGTCAAAATTAGAACATCTTTGGAGGTTTGAACGCATTATGCGGTGAATATGTACATGGAACATACCAAACATTTTACGAAACTTGGCATTAAATTTATGCCACAATGAAGATGACGTTTCGTTATCTAATATTGCAAATGGTCAGTGTAAATCAAAATGTTCAAATCTTGTCAGAAACTCGGTATAAACTCCTTCAAAATTGTTAGATCTATATATTTTAACAACGATTAACAGTCACAATTTTAATAACGAGTTTTTGAACATTTTGCTCAATATAATTTAAATAGCAAAACACAACTTATACTTTTAATATCGTTTTCGCTGATAATCAGCTTGTGCGTAGTTCGGTTGATTAAGACAAACACAACTCAAAGAACTTTCTATTTAAGCTGATTGGGTTGATATACACGGCGTGTTAGCAAGCAATACGCTACTGACAGAAATGTAAATGTCAATAGAAATTAAACGGAATCACACCCAAGGTCCAATGACATTGATTAAATGTCCGAGTGTAACGTTAGGCGCTGTCCATTGGCATCGACTGTGTTCATCACGTTGAATTCGTTGTTGCTGTTCGAATATAGTGTTGTTGATGCAAGAAGATCGGCTTGTCGTATTGGACAAGGTTGATAATGCCGTGATCGGCGTCGCTGATCAAGTTGTTGAGGCTCACACCGAGACGGTCTTCACTGGTGTTGCACCCATAACAACTATTGTTGACATATCAATTGTTATTTTATGTAATCAGTTGTTCTTTCCGTTGTTGTTTCCATTACAACTGTTGAATCCATGGTCATCATTTTTTTCCGAGGCATGAGGATCTTCAAATTGGCCAATATGATTGTAAGCTGTTAAGTCTGGCTGTATTCCATGATAGCTAAGGTTCTGAAGAGACTCTTCAGATGCGTTATATACAGACGTCAAGCATTTTAGCAACGGAAGCAGACTCAATAGTGTTTAACGTCGTAAGTATTTAGTCCAGTGTTGTGTTACTTTGGTTCTTTCGAAAGTTCTTTCAGGTTGGTATTTTTTTTTTCAACTATATAGACCACGCCTTTGACTTTGAGTGCAAAACACAACTTTGTGTATGTATGCAGTACCGTCATTAAGATGTTATGAGTTGTGGACAGTGTTTTTTTTTCGAAGAATTTATTTATTTTGTTTATCTCATGTTTCGTAATACATGTAGAAGCATTGATTTTATGATTATTACTACCATGTCTGTATGCGGGATCAGGACCAGCATTTTCTTTGACATTGACATATTAAAATAAATATTCAAACAGTTCTTGTAATTCAGCTTCCATGTTGTTTTATTTCTTAACCTTTTATTAATATACAGTATGCCTTTGGCACTGCGTGAACGTGTGTTCGGCATGGCTTTAGAATAAATGCGAGACATGCGATAAGTTTAAACTGTTTTACTTGCATCAGTATTGTTCATAATCTATTCTCACCCCATAACAATCTACTACCAGTATCACTTCATGTTGGGTCAGAAAGAAGCCGTTTCATGAATTTGTCTTACCATTCTATTTCTAGCATCAACGTTATAACAGGGGTAAACATTGAGTAATCTATTCTGTATTTTATTGTATTACGTCTTCTTCTTGTTTAGTAGTCATTAAACTTTACTTACCTTATATGAAAACTACATGTTTCCGATATGATCTGGATTAGTCTATGGACGACGATTGTGTTAAAAAATTGTGTCCCTTAAGCTGTCGGTCTGTCTTTCTTAAACATAAAGTGTCCATGAATTTTAAGTACACATGTTCACGTATGAGACATTGCACACACGTTCACGTATATTATGAGAAATTGTCTTGCGCGCATGATACAATTCGCCGTCTTGAATGTTATACTTGAAGATCTAAGTAAAGCACTGATGTTTCTATGTTTCAAAGAGTAAAGTTTGCGGTATAAATCACAGTCAGTAAAGCTCTCATTATAGTTATCCTTAGAGATATGCATCCAGTCATATAAAAGCTTTTACGACACATATAAGTTACATCTGCATTGTGTCCGGAATGTAACACTTGATTGTTATCGCTATTTACGTTAAATTTAAATAGAAATAATAAAAACACATAGAACAAAAGTTGGTGAGGTTCGTGCTTTAGTTAGTGTATTTGATACGAAGATTTTTAGACAAAGAGTACAGATTGTTCAAAGTTCACACTATCTTTTTTCATAATCAGTTAAGACTAAAAATTAAATTAGCTTTCGGCATTTGATTATCTAGAAACATGATATAGCCGTGTGTTGATACGCTAGCTATTTGTCTTTGAGAATTGCATGCGAGAAAATTCATGATAAACATTATTTCTTTATGCGCTCACGGATGCTACATAGGTCTTTCAAATCTGATACGACGAAGGGGTGTTGTTATTATGCGTATGAATTATTATTATTATTATCATTATTATTATTATTATTATTAAATATAATAGTAATATAATAATATAATATAATAATATAATACTTATTATTCCCAACCAAGGCCACTCACCCTAGAGCTGCTCGTATCCGTGAATCTACACAAGAATGAGATGATGAGAGGAAACCTTGGCTCACTGTACTGGAATTCGCGTCGGACGGGAGACTGCTAGCCGTGGCTAACTTAAACAGGAAATATATTATACTGAATAAGGGACTACATAAATAAGAATACCGTATCAAGTTCAAATATCACCCACATTGCGTAGTATGCGTCTCTTATGATACACCATGTGTAACGTCTGGTAGAGTAGTACGTCTCCTTTCTGTTAGTGTAAACAATACGACCAGACTGACCAGGGGGATCAGAAAATCATTCAGGTTCTACTCTATATCTTGCATGTCTCCATCTTATACGGTCGTGAGTACGTTTAATTATCCTTGCCCTGCTAGAATGATGTCAGTGGACGGTGTGGAGTGTGACTTTGATCACGTGGTGTTTCCTATAAAGACGTACAAAATAGATGAGAGTAAGTGCACGTATTTCCAGTCAGAGAATGCTGACTGACAGGTTCGCTAACACAGTGTACCTGTTGGAAACCGTGAAAGGCACGTCTAGAGCAGTCACACAAGAGAACATACAGGTACCACTTGGTGCGTGTGTAGGGCCAGGTGACACAGTGTTGACGTGCAGTATGAGCAACCACTCCATCGTGCACCTGAGTGTTGATGGTGTAATACTCGGCACCTACCCAGTGGATATGCGTATCCCTTCACCATATGCGTATAAGGATAGGACTAGGCTGCCGGTGTCCAACAATGCTATGGGTGCCACGAAACTTCAGTTGTACAATATATCAACAACAATGAGTTAGGTGACTTATAAGGTTTTATCTATGTGATTATTATTTCTACACAAATATTAAATATTGACGTGCATGTGTGTGGTCATTAATAATCTACACGGACTACTCTTCTTTTTTTTTTACTTACTTAAAGTTGAGTAGTCATTTTGTATAGCTTATGAATTTCCAACTTCATTATATTTTATATGTCTTATAAATGTATTATTATTTAGAATTTGTTAAAAACATATAAAGTAACTTCAATAAATTATTATATATATTTTAAAACATTTAGATATAGTGTGTATGTTATACTATTTAAATTCCTATAAATGCAACCTTACTGGTGTGTATCAACATTCCATAAAACATAGTGTATGATTATTGTCCTGTTAAAATGTTAAAAATTTCTGTTTATAAGCGGCTTAGATATTTGTCAATGTATATATTAATGCTATGGCCTATATTATAAAGATAATGTTTTCAATTCCTTAGGTTAACTATGCAGCGGTTAAAAATGTTATTGTTGTATGAAATACAATAACGGTTGCATTTTGGGATCAAACTGTACTTACTTCTACACATTATCGGTCGATATAAATTACAACAAGCATACAATTAAGAAAACGTTTACACCTGAATATAAATATGTTTTCCTTATGCAACTATCGGAATGTTAGATTCATTAAAGATCATGTATTTGTATCGCCTACATAAGCCCTGAGCTTCATAATAATATACAAAAGTCGATTCAGATGATATTTCGTGCGTGTCCCATGTCTGTCGATCTGCCGATAGCCTTATAAAAATGTATCATTCAAATATAAAGGACATCATCCAAAGATCAAATTGATATTTCAAAACATTAATTCTCATCTTTCGCTAAACAGAATATTATGAATGAAACTCCATTTTGAATAGTGATACTTTCACAGAATTGGCTTATTATATATATTAATATTCAGTCTAAAATTCTTTCAGTGTTAACCAGTTGCCACCCTTTTAACATGTGTGGCCCCCTTTCATTGTAAAATTCCCTCCTTTTAAAATAAGTCTCTCCACTTTATTTTTATTTGTTCAAGCATCAACATTCTTGTTAATACACAGACACGCCCAACGTTGCTATTGGTAAGATTTTTATAGATTTATAAGCAGTATTACTCCATCTTGAATCATCTTTTTAAACAGAACATACATAATAAAATGTATGCTAATTGGAATATTAAATATAAGAGTTTTGTTGAAACAGCTTTGAGTTACTGAAATGTACAAAGTGAAACATGTAACGACTTTTATCAAAAGAGGTCATAATGCCTTTTTATGCTTCCCCTTCATAAGGTCATACTGATATAAAACCTGATTCATTCGATTGTGATGTATTTAAATATATTAAAGATACAGCTCCTCAAGTTTGACAATAACTTTGATTCAAATTTATTGATTTTTTTCCCAAGCACGTGGACCTACTGTTGAATAAGAATGTTGTTTGTCACAAAAAAGATGCCACTTATATATTTGTGTGTAACTTATTGATTAGGAAAAGCCTAAATAGATTTTTTCTTATTTAATCTTCGACCTTCAATTGTGACCATTCGATTTAATCTGGATACTTTTATATTGTTTATGCCACTTAACTTCAGTATGTCTTTTACTTCTGCCAAGTAATTTTAAAATAATTGTAATGCTCAATGCTGCATTTTCATCTTTGACCTTGAAGTGTGCCCTTGACACAGTTGCTTCTGCCTTGTGTCTAACAGTTCAATAAACAATTCATGTTACATGTGTAGTTTAAGTCCAACCATGTTGGACAAAGTTATGCAAAGGAAAAGTGTTAGGAGTTTGATTTTTTTTACATATAACCATGCACCTTACATTTGATCAAAAGAACCTGGTTCTTGCACCTGCCAATCCTTTACAGCATGCTTGTTACTTCTGTCAATTTATTTTAAAATCCATCCAAACTGAACAAAAATATGATCTGGACAAAGTGTTGACATTTCAACTTGAACCGCGACCCAGAATTCGGATCTAGGAACTAAAACCATGTGTGTCGCATAACCAGAGCTCCAGATAAGGATTTGTGAATAAGTAACGGTACTGCCACTGACAGAAAGACAAGGAGTAACGCTGAAAATCAATTGGTACTTGTACTACCATTCCAAAAATACAGGTAGTACTGTACTACCTGTGTTCTTGAATATTGTATAACTGCCTTTACAAAAACATTTACAGCAATTATAATAAATATACTTAGCTTCTTAAACAGTTACTTTATTAGGTTTTCCATTCAAAATTATGATGCAAATACAACTACACATTAAAACTCATGACTAAATACTAGTTCTTCATTTGAATATTTTTTCTTAAGAAAGACAAGAAAACACAAGCCAACTAGTACGCTAAGTTAATGAACTCAAATGTCACTGTCTCATCTCAAAAGAATAATTACTTTCGCAGTTAACTGTCAAAGCCATATTTTTAGCCACCGATGCAATCAAATTGTTTAATATCGTTTAATATCGGGGCGAGAATGTCTTTTTCCTGGGTTTGCAGATTGAATGTCAGGATGGTAAGACGACCGTATGTAGCAATTGTAGGACAACAAAGTGTGTTTTATTAACCGCTTTCGGTTAAGCCGGCCCTCCTTGCGCGCAGACATATTTTTAGACGGGTTTACAAGTAACCAGAAATCACGCGACAGAATAGACAATATTACCGAACCCAGTCTACAACTTTTCGGTAATTTAAATAAACGAAAAGGCGCCGTTTGGTAAGAGACCAACAAATCACTTCGTGCTGACGCGGACGTACCGGTATGGCCAGATTTTTTCGTAAATGCGTTAAAGGGATATTTAAGTCGTAATTGTACGTCCAGTTTATAAAAATAAATGCGTAAACCTTCATGAAAAAGCCGTATATACGGCTGTACGGCCCTTATCTGGAGCTCTGTATACCATGTTATTTTAAAAAAACATCCATGATAGAAAAAGTAAGTCTGCATGAAGTGAGATCTAGATTTGACCTTGAACAATGACTTTGACCGTGGACATGGTTTTATTAACTATTTTAACAATCTATCGTGTTTTGTCAATAAAAATGTATCTTAACTCATTGTCATCAAATATAAGTAATTGGTAACATAGCTTCTTAAATAATAATGTTATAAATTTGGTTGTTAGAGTATGCAAGGAAATTATACAAAATGATCTCAATCAATGCAGCTTTTTATGACTCTCTAGCAATATCAAATAAAAAATATAAAGGGACTTGTTCGCAGATTTTGGTATGTTTTGAAGTATGCCGATTACATATCACACCTTTGCAGATATATGCAACAAGCTTCTTAATCCATAACGCTTTTTGTGACCGTCTAGCCTCATTAAATCAAGAGCTAAAGGGACTCGTTTGCAGATTTTGATAACTTTTGAAGTATGCCAATTAAATATATTAACTTTGCAAATTCAGGCATAGGAACAAAAAAAACGTATAATAATCCGGACAAAAATCTTCTTAAACAGCTTATTATAATCCGGACAAAAAATAATCTTAAACAACGTATAGTAATCCGGACAATATCTTAAACAACGTATAATAATCCGGACAAAAATAATCTTAAACAATGTATAATAATCCGGACAATAATAATCTTAACTAACACAGTTCACACATCTGAATTCAAACATCACTGTCACGGATTGCATCATGTCTGAATGTTCTTAACTTAGCTTTAAATGTATTGCAACATTAATAACAACTTTTTTTATTGATTACGTTTATCATAGAAAGTAGGTTACATTCATTTTGAACACAAATAATGACTAAAAGTAGGAATAATAATATAATAATTATTGCATTATAAACACTTCCCAAGCAATTTTTACTTACTGTGTTTTTTTTCCACAGAGTTCATTACCTTCCAGCTTTGTCATGAATAGTTTAAACTCGGCCAAGCAATTTTTTAAATAATTAATATTCATTCAATATAATGAAATTACTGCATGTATATACATTTATTTAATATTGTAAACTGACTATTACTCATATAGCATACACGCAAGGACGCAAATTTGCAAATGAATTTACATTGATTGACATTTCCAAGAAGACCTCTAGGCCCCTAAAACAGCATTGACACTTCTAAAAAAAGGTTTCAATGTCAACCGGACGTGTCAACATCAACATGTCTCTTTGATCAAATACTCGTGCAAAACTAATGTACTTTGGGAATTTTTGTTTAATAATATTTTAGTGGCCTAGATAAGCCATTTCAGTACTCGTGTTTGATTGAATTCTTATTAAACACACGTTTTCGTAATCATTATTAACAGAACATCAGAGCAAATTATTGTGCAATGTTACCTGTATCGCTAAATGATGTATGATATGACTTAAATTTTACCTTCGAGAGAGAAAAGACAACGAATAGTTACTTTAACCCGATAATTTTGTAGTTAAACCGATAAATAATAACATGTTCTATAGTTTTGCATATTTTAATTTTTTTTATATACATTAACTATATAAACAAGTACATATCAACATTTACGGAAGTATACTCTACCCTAAGAATGTTCTCACCGAAAGTGCACAGGTATCAGCTAATTATAGCTCAACTTGTCCGCAGGAATTATCCTAGAGTGTCAAGGGGGCTTTCTTCCCCTTTGCCGCCGGAGGCGAAGAAAATCTTGACAATAAGGCCAGATAATGGAACATCATGAAGTATATCTGGAAGATTACGAGTTAGAATTTGGAATTGATAAATTGACTGTATTGGAGTGGGTTATACCTATTTTTCTCGCCTTTGATCATAGTGACTTTTCTCATATAGAATATAAATACAGTCTTGACGTACTTAATACCGTAGGACATTCGAAAGCAATCATTATGTATTGTAAAGAGAGCCCTGAGAGAAGACGGCTTGTTCCGAACACACCATTGTAAAGCGAAACAAGGTGGACTGCAAAATAAAACAGCATACGAATCTTCGCTAACCATTTCATCGAAATACGTCGTCAGTTAAAATATTTAGCGCAAAACGAACATACTATGAAAGGACGACAGACCTTACATCAGCTATGGACGGCATGTGGAACGGCAACATTTGTGATAACGCTCCACATAATAGCCAAATATTGGTCCATTTTAGTGACATCGATGTTCACCGATCATCTAGAAACTGCGGAATCGATTTTCGCGGAGGATATATTCGGTCCGGCATTAACAACAGACGAAAATATTGTTGTTACAATTACATTCACGGCAATGTGGCCGTCAAGTACTACGAGCAAATGTTGGTGGACCCAGTGAAGAATACTATCGACGCACGATTTATATTCCGTACATAGTCTCACTGATCCAGTCTCTAGGAAGCCGATTTTCAGAATTTAATACTGCGTTCATGTTATATCAACTCCATCCGAACCACATACACAATTTGATCGATCAGACTATAAAGATACAGTACAGTCCGAACCATCGACGAATTTTATCAATTCGATAATTTTGAACAAGACGCAATGTCATGGTACGGCATGGCCCCGTGTTCACAAAACATATTTTGCAATCGATAATCGATTTTTCTTGTCATTGAAAATGGATTTTCATTGTAGTTGATATGTAAAATTGAAAATCGATGTTAGTTAAAATCGATTTTCGATTGCAAAATCGTTTTGTGAACACGGGGCCTGGACAAGAATAAATCCATCGAACAGTATGAGAAAGATTTTGTTGACTTAGTAAAAAACGGATTTGTTTCCGGCCGTGCGTGAGGCGATGATCATATTACTAACCCTGCTGGCCACCACTTGAACGGTGGAACGATCATTTAGCACGCTGGGACGAGTCAAGACATAGCTAAGTTCCACAATGTCCGACGACAGGCTCTCATGATTATGCATGATGAGCGTTCACAGGGATCTGATAAACACCGACAAGAATATGTTTATTCAAAAAATCATCAAGAAATTCGGCAGAGACCCACGTCGCCTTCATTTCCTATTCAGGGACTGAATAAATATTAATTGATTGACTTCTCCCCTCGATTTCGCACGAATGAGTCATGTTTAAAACAATGTTATGAAAGAAAATAAAATGTGCAATAACCGCATCCATGACTTGTTTACATGTAAATGGGAGTTGATGTTCGTGTGCAACTAACTAGGGGTCATTCTGACCCAAATTGTTCAATTCAGGAATCATAATTGTGCACATTTAGATTTTTCCATATTCAACTTTCTTTTTCGCTCACCGATTTTCCGGTGGGGGGGGGGTGGTCAGCTGACCCCATGTTCCCCTATGACCGGACGCCCATGCGCTCAAGCCTGGAAATACACGTTCTGAAATAGAGATAAACTCTTTAAGTTGCTGTAAATTATAGTACATATCTCGAAATAAATGTGTGGCAAAAAATGTACAGTTGCATAGCTTTGTCAAAAACTGATGCGTTTAAGGTAGCGCACCCGTAATTGGCACATATCCAAGTATAATCTAATGTATTATTTTCTTATCAGCATCGTTTCACTGAACTACATGCACATTTTTAGGTAGGCTTTCCATGCTTAAAAAAATACTGATTTTTTTCAAAACCACCCCAACGCTCGACTTTTGTCCAGTTTATTTGCACCCCTTGGGGTATATGAAAGTTCCATTATTCATCCAGATTTCCAAATATGAGCATGCAGTTGGTGTGTACAGATGCACTAAAGGTGTTTAAAGTTTAAACAAGATGAAATAAGTATTCTTTTACAGACATTTACTTTTTTAACGTGTTATCTATGGAAGAGCGCCATGAAATGTAAGTGGTTTCAGTCAAGTAGAAATTAAGCTTGGTTAAACACAAATTGTCATAAAATTCAAAATAGTATCATTTCAGTAATATTTTGAACTTAGTTTTTATAAATATACTATATACAGCAAAACACCAAGAAATAGAGAGATTTACCGTTTACATTTTTAAATAAAAATAAAAATGCAACATGCATGATTCGCATTTTCAGCAGTAAATCGCCCAATCTCGCCATAACGTTGTTTTAATTTTAAAAATTGAAGAATGTGCAAAAAAATTACAACATATTTAACAATAAACTTAGCGATATGCTATATTAAATCAAATTACGTTGGAAAAGAAATAAAACGCGTCTCAAAAAGTTTGCGTTGTCGGCAGGATTCGAACCTGCGCGGGAAGATCCTATCGCCTTAACCAATCGGAAACGGCAACTTTAAATAGGCTCTTCAATCTTCGAAAAATCGCGGGAAATCATTATGGGTGCGCTACCTTAAGTTGTAAACGACCGTCGATGTGCGACAGGATTTTCCCATAAGGATCCCTGCAGACCTCCTTCGACCTCCCGGCCTTCCATACATACTTTTATTAAATTATATAATATGGTGAAAATAACACACGGCTATGTCAATTTTGACATAAAATCACATATATCTACTAGGATGGTGCATCTGAGACTTTCGAAAAAAAAATCAAGTTATTTACATTCGTACCCTATTGCTATGTACCTTTACACTCGTACCCAAGCCATCATTTGTTTAACATACGCTTAACATAAGTGGGCTTTCATTTAAAAAACCTGCAATATTATACCTAACTAGTGTGTATATTTATCAGTATTTTCCTTATATTATGACCCACAAGATAAGAATATTGAAGTTGCAGATACAAAGATTCACACTCGTTTAATCAGTATTTGCCTTATATTATGAATCTGAATACAGGTATATACATATAAATATGTCTTTAGCAGATACAAAGAAGCAAACTTGTTGCCAACAAAACCTTTCCTTTTTAAAGTAAAAAAGGTTAAACAGTTTTTATAAATTGCCAGGTCAGATGTATGAGGTATTGTTTTTGACATTTAATAAACATGTAGTGTGAAGCTCATGATGGTGTAATAAAAACTTATTATAAATCACATAGAGAAATAGAAGATATAATTTCTGCATATGTAACTGTGTGTGAGATATTGGAAATTTATTTCTGTTAACTAAGTAGTAATTTAAAAATTATTATTCAATTCTGTTCACTATAACACCATTTATATCTGTGCACTATGTACATTATGTGAGTTGCTGCTTATATGGGATCCCAACCAGGATTTGAACCTGGATTTCCTCGCCATATGGAAAGGTGTGTTTGCTTACACTATAAGGATGTTCCCTTTAGCAGCAATATTGGTTGCAATTATATATGGAATATATACTATATATATATATATATATATATATATATATATATATATATATATATATATATATATATATATATATATATATATATATATATATATATATATATATATATATATATATATATATATATATATATATATATATATATATATATATACATATATATATATATATATAATATTTCCAAAAGGATAGATACAAAAATATGTAAATACATGTATTGAAGTTTATTCAACAAATTTTCCCTTTGCTTTTCAAGGTAGATGTCACTTTACATATTACATGTACTATACGGGCTTGGGACCTTCTAGCTTTTATATCAGCAAAATACAAATGAATAAATTACAGAGCAATACAGAATTAAAGCTAGGCAGCATTAAGATATTTTTTTAATTGTTACTTTAATTGGTACAAGTCCTGTTGTTAAAGTGAATGTTATTTCTGTTGTTTATTATATTCCAAACGCACAGTGTCAGAAAAATGTTATTTTTCCGGATATTGTTTATGCATGAATGTCTAGCTATTAATTATTATCATTTTCAGTTTTCTTCTTTCCATAGCCCTTCACCTTAAGGGCCTCTTTCCATTCTTCATAAGTTCCCAAGGACTTCAAGGGACACCCCAATGTCCATAATATTCACCAGTGTTTCTGTCCTCAAAACACTTATTTTAACTGCGGTATTGCAGCGTCTTGTTGTACTTTCTCCGGAACTCCCCTGCCTGCTCAGCATCCAGCTCCCTTTTCCTGTAGTGCTTTGTAGATTACTGCAGGTTAGGTATGGTTGTGGCTTTCCAGAAGCACTAAACCTGAAAGCAGACAAAGATACTTAATGAGAATCTCTTATTTTTCAACTATAAAAACCCTTTCTTATATTAATTGATCATTATCGACAAAGCAATTGTTTTCCTAAGTAAAGTGATAAATCAATTCAAAATGTTAAAAAAATATTACAATACCAAGATAATATTTAAGCTTAAAAGGTCAATTAAACATAAAGAATAGTTTGGCTTGGAGACATGGAAAAGAAGCTCCATCTACAAACTTAAACCATTTTATGGAGATGTAGTGACTAACTGACAGAGACAAGAGTGTCCAATATATCTAAACATTTTTGACACCAATATGAATGACAGCGTACATAACACAAAACTGTTTAATACTTTGAAAACCAGTAGTATTTTGTAAATAGACATCAAATGCAGACTGAAGTACAAACAAGAGTACTGTATAACGGGTGCCAACGCTCGGCTGCGGGTGCAGTTTTGAATAAATGAAAGTCTGAATATTATCTGTTTAGGTCACAGTGACCTTGACCTTAGACCGAGTGACCCAAACATGGGTGTGGCATGTAGAACTCAACAAGGTGCATCTACATATGAAGTTTCAAAGTTGTAGGTTGAAGCACTTTGATTTTACAAAATGTTAAGGTTTTAGCATGACGACGGCGTACGGCGAGCTGGCTATGACAATACCTTGGGTTTTCTCCGAAAACAGCCGAGCTAAAAACTAACTCGAAAAATATACCATACATATTCTAGAAATAACATGCATTCATTATTTAAACACATAAATTATGCAGTCATTAAAGCCATATTGTGAAGTAAAACAGCAAAACTTAATGTTTTATAAATTTATATACACCTGTGAAGCCTAGGCTTTTGGTTTGGCAGCAACTGGGGCTTCGGGGATTCATACCAAACACCATCCAACTTCCTTTCATCCAGCTCAGGGTGGCCCTTACTGCTGTAAGTGAACAGGGCTTTTGAAATCCACTGTTGGTCCACCTCTGGCACATAGGCGCGCCAACACTCAATGAATTGAAATTCCGAAAATAAGGACAAATACCTGTGCATCATCTTATATTTAATTAATTTGAGGTGTTTGGAATTTAGCTGGTGAAATGTATAAGTATTGAAGCTACATGTTCATTACTAAGACTACAACCATCACCAGTGATCTTTTGGTCAAGAACACCAAAAACCAATACATGATTATAAGTTGCACTGTTACTACCTGATGGTGTATGGGATATACACCCTCAGTAATTTCATACCGCACGAGAAAGAAGCTCCAGTATGGTATGAAAGTACTGAGGGTGTATATCCCAAACACCATCAGTTACTAACTGTGTAACTAGTATATCTCAAACGACTACTCGATTACTCGGGGTGTATGGAAATTACTCGGGATGTATGGAAAATACAAGATGGGCACGTGATCGCTCTAATCGGATTAGGCAGACATGGCCAAAGCCCGTCGGCCCGTTGGACATTGCCGACAAACAATTAAAAAAGCCGACGTCGGACATACTGTCCGGTAATTTTTGCTTTCAAATATTGTAACCCACTTGCAGTTCTTACAACATTATTTTTTGTTATTGGATTATGATATTTCCAAATACTAGCATAAAAAGTTCATGTTCGCAAAATTTCGTAAGTCAGTAGTACATGGCAACATAGATACATTCCGAGAATTATTCCAAATGTGAATGGAGCATTTCGTAAAGTCGCGAAAGTAGTCGGACATTTACGATTTTTCATTGCGTTGCATGCATGTCGCAAATATTCCAAGATGGCAGACAATAAAAAGAAATTACGATGCTCAGCAAAAATGACAATTAAAAACCTAATTAACGATGTGCATCATAGAATTAGAATGGATTCATGAAAACCGTTTGTCATTGATCGATGGATAATACGTTTTAGATACAGTTAACACATTGCCATTAGAAATTTATGAATGTCACATAATTAGTGTTCATAATATGGCGTTCATTCTGCCAGAGACGTAGATAACAGAGATTGGCAAGTCGGTTCTTATCGTATATCCCAGCCTGCCGAGTTCTCACACGTTACGGGATTTCGCGAGACCTGAAGAAAAATATAGACTACGCCATTTTGATTGCGAAGCGGGTAAAAGCTACAAACTTAAAAGCGAATTTAGAGCGAGTACCTTGTTGACATTGACTGAATATATTATTTTTCAATTGCTGGGTAATGTTTTCACCAGACCAGTTCAGTAAACAAGCGACATCATTGGAGGTTACGATAAGAATCATTACAAATATTACTGCATTTTTACGAAATTCTCGAAAAACACACGTTTTGCTCCAATGTCAGTAAACTTGTGACAAATTTAATTAAGAAAATATGCGTTGGATATGATTAAATTTGACATTTTTATTTAAGTAATGATTCGGTTTAATGACTGCCCACATTTTTATTGTGATATTCTGTTAGATAATAAAATTACACCAGATTTTATTTACCCCATTTTGCCGTTCATTTGATTTTCAATTTACACTCTTCATAGTTTTAGCGAATAAAACGTCGAATATAAACTATGGATCACATCATATGTGGTATCATTTTAAACTGAAGATTGAGTTTTATGTCTGCCCTAATTTTCATTTTAATATTTCATTAAATAATGAAGTTGTGCAAGTTTTAATTTTACCCTATTTTTCACATCCTTGCTTTCACCCATTTTGGTTTTCCATAAAAAAAACATGTATATTTCGAGTGACATATTCTAAACAAGGGTGCGTTGCATCATATCACAACTGCTATTTTTTAAAGTGTTAATTGTAATTCATTAAGTCCCATATTTTCATTGTGATATTCCTTTTTTTAAAGACATTTACACCAGATTTTATTTTCCCCATTTTGTGGGAGCATGCTTTAAGCCAAAAATTGTTTCAATCCAAACTCTCCATAGTTCTAGCGACTAAAACTGACAACATGTTCTATGGATCCTATCATAAATGGTATCATTTTAAAGTGCTGACTGAAATTTAAGGTTGACCATCTTTTCGTTTTGATATTCTTTTCAATGATGAAATTATTCAAGTTTTTAATTTGCCCTGTTTTTCAGGTACATGTATTTGCATTCAGTTGTTTTGATTTTCTGCAAAAACCTTGCATATTTTGAGTGACCAAAGTTAAAAAAGTGTGCATTGCATCATATCATAACTTATATTTTTTAAGAATGCTAATTGTTAATTATATAGTCCCACATATTCATTGTGATATTCCGTTGCATAAGAAAATTACAACATATTTTATTTACCCCACGTTGCAGGTGACTTCTTTAAGCCAAAATTTGTTTCAATCCGAACTCTTCAAAGTTGTAGCGACTAAAACGTCAAATATAAACTATGGATCGCATCAAATATGGTATCATTTTACAATGCCAATTGAGTTTAATGTCTGCCCATATTTTCATTTTGACATTCCTTTAAATAATGAAATTGTGCAAGTGGTAATTTATCCTGTTTTTCAGATATTTTCATTCAGCCGTTAAGATTTTCCGCAATAAACTTGCATATATTGTGTGACCAAAGCTAAAAAAGGGTGCATTGCTTTATATAATAACTGATATTTTTTAAAGTGCTGATTGGACTTTATTTATTTCCATAGTTTCATAGTGATATTCCATTGCTTAAGAAAGTTACACCATATTTTATGCACCCCATTTTGCAGGTGCATGTTTTAATCCAAAAAAGCTTCCATTACACTCCTTCATAGAATAGTTGTACCCACAAAATCTTAATGTATATACTATGGCCAGTAACATAAATTTAATTATTTTGAAAACCTAAAAATTATAAAGCGTTGCAACGCGAAACGATTGAATAATTTGGAGAGTTCTGTTGTTGTCGTTTAAATTAACGAAACTACGAAGATTGCTTATATGTATAGTCGGCGGAATAGCCGAGAGGGCTAAAGCGTTTTTTCTTCAGACTAACTCCAGTACTCCGGGGGTCACTGGTTCGAGCCCTGGTACCGGCTACTTTTTTTTCTTGTTTTAATTTTATTCTTGATTTTTTACTGGAGCTTTTAAGATCCAATGTTTACATTAATCAATATAAAGCATTTAATGACAAACTTCAAAATATTCCAAAATCTGTGAAAAGGCCCCTTTAAGTCGTGTACATCATATTCTGAATACTTTAGTTATGCTGTCGGTCTAAGACAAGGGGAGGTAATGTCCCCGATTCTTTTTTCACTGTTTGTAGAAGATTTGGAACTATTTTTGCAAGATAGCACATTGTCTGGCCTAAATATAGACGACATAACCTTAATTTTATTATTATTTGCGGATGCCATGGCTATTCTAGGTAAATCACCAGAAGAAGTACAGAACCACTTAGATAACCTATATGTTTATTATAATACATGGGGGCTTAATGTGAATACTTCAAAAACAAAAATAATGTTTTTTCGTAAAAGGGGTAAAAATGGACATATAATGGCCAAGATATAGAAATCGTCGATAATTTTAATTATCTCGGCACTGTTTTAAATTACACTGGTAGTTTCACTTTAAATCAAGAAAATTTGGTTGGAAAAGCCCTTAAGGCTATGAATATTTTACTCTATAAATGTAAGAAGTATGATCTTAAACCGAAATTATTTAGTCAGTTGTTTGATTATTTTGTTGGATCTATTTGTTGTTATGCCTCTGAAATATGGGGTTTCAATAAATCAAAAGAGATCGAACGCATTCATTTAAAATTTTGCAAGAGATTGTTTAATGTGAAAATAAGCACATGTAACGCTACAGTTTATGGTGATCTAGGCAGATATCCATTATATGTAAATAGATATGTACGAATTGTTAAGTACTGATTAAAATAATTAACAGTAAAAATATTATGATACAAACTGTGTATATTTAAGCATTAAATGATTTTAATAAGGGTTGCAACAATTGGGTTGCAAATGTTAAACAATTGTTAAACGATTACGGATTTTCATATGTTTTTGAAGCTGCAAATATAACTAAAAGTCATGCTTTTGTTTGTGAATTTAAATGCAGAATTATTGACACCTTTAAGCAAGAATGATTTGGTGATATGAATAGAATTTCTACTCTAGATATGTATATAATGTTTAAAACTACTCTTGAATATGAAAACTATTTAGATTTATTACACAAGAGTCTACGTTTATACTTTGTGAAATTAAGGGCTTCTGCCCATCCATTGAGAATTCAGACAGGAAGATACTCACGCAACAATATCCCCCGTGAAGAACGTTATTTTATCCCATTTTCACCGCGACATTGACGGTATAACACGTTGTGGGATATACTTGTCTGTCTTCAACACTGTGGAATATACCTGTCGCGTGCACGGACTACTTTTCAAATGACGTCAAGCGATATGCGCTAAAATTAGGTCGATATTGTTTGATTCATCGATCGACTTTTAAGGTCATCCATTCGAAGAAAATGTGCATATTTTGCAGAAAAAATATATATGACATATTCATCAAAAGAAATGTTGAAATAAAATATAAAATTACACGAATTTTGTTGTTATTTTTTATTTATATAAAAAAATACATTTTGTACGGCCCTGCTCAGTTTGTAGTAAAAAGTTGTCTGCTACAAAATTTATTGAAAAATAAATAAATAAGGATACACATTGAAATAAACAGGATTTGTAAGTAAAATGTCTGAAAACACATATGGTTTCAATATTGTTTGGGATGATTTAAGTGAAGAACAAGTTAAACCAGTTGAAATGACTTATGAACAGTTTAAAAACGAATTTGGTTTTGATGCAGCTGAAATTGTTGATGAGTTTACACCTTGTGCAGATCCCATGCTCAATAACTTAGCAGGTGGCCAACCTTTAATTAATGATCAAAGTTTTGAAACAAATGAAACTCCAAATTCCAGTCTTGAAAGTCCCTTGGTTCAAAATGAATTTAAAGACATAAATGTTTCTGATGTTCAACAATTCATCAAAAATGAAGAAAATAAAAACACGGCCAAAAAAACTTTGAACGACACCAACAAGTTCAAACGTTTCCTTGCATCGCGTGGCGAATACAGAGAAATGCACCATATTGAAGTTGATGTTCTTGACGACTACATTTCCACCTTCATATTATCACTTCAAAAATCCAATTGCACCGAGTATGAGCCCACTAGTATTCGAGGCATCCTTGGCAGTCTTGACAGAAAACTGAAGAGGCATCGTTTTCCATACTCGATAATGGCTGGCAGTGGGCCCCAATTTTCTCTGACTAGACAGACCTATAATGCCAAGAAAAAAAGCTTAAAGAAACAGGTAATCCATAATGCCATAAATGTTCAGACAAAAAATTGTGGGTACCCACACTCAAACTTCCAGGATTTTTTCCAATAAGCATTACAGTACTGTAGTCCAAGTAAAAAAGTAATATACCCTGACCCATCTGATTGTATTGTTTTTTTAAGCCTTGAGCGAGAAAATATTAAATAACTAATAATAAACAACTGTGACAATTATGATCATTGTTTATGTTATAATAAAAATGCAGCAGTTGATGATGGGTACATTACATGTAGCACATAATGTACAATTAAATAAATCAAAACAAAATGTGTATGTTATTTTTCTGTATTCATGTGTCAATTTATTTAAACAAAGCCCCCTTAAGATGTGTTAACATTCATTGTATTTTACCTATGTTTTTTCTTCTTTGATTAGGCACCCATAAAAGGTACCTTCGAAAAAAAAAAAGATTAATTTTCCCAATTCCCAGATGAAAAATTCCCAAAAATTAAGATTAGCGTGCGGGTATGAAAAAATACAAATATTTTTTCAAAAGAAACAAAGAGCTGTTTTACTGTTGTTGACCTTTAAAAAAAAGAAGAAACAAACAAACAATAAAACTTTTTACATAAGGGTAAAGGGAACAGGCCATGTGAAGCAGCACCACTAACCGATGGAGAGCTTGAAGTCATGTGGCAGAAAGGTGTCCTTGGATCTCACAGCCCAACAGCGCTGGTGAACACTCTTTGGCTCAACAACTGTCTGCACTTTGGCCTAAGAGGCACTAAAGAGCAGTACAATCTGAGGTAATAAAGTTGAAGTTGTCCACAATCTGAAAAATGGAAAAATCATTTAAATAGCCATAAATAAAATAGTTATTAACATTATAAACCAGGTGTTGATTTGTTTTGATAACGTTTCAAGCACAAATATGCCATGCATTTGTTTGCAACACTTACATTTTCCTTAATTTACCCGCCATTTATATACAAGAAATATGTTTAAAAAAATGAATTTACTATTTATAAACGCAAAAATGGCCAAAATAATTTGTTTTTCACAACTAAAATCAAATTTTAGTACTTAAACTATTCTAGTTTTTCCCCATTGACACCAAACCTGCCATATTGAGATGTTAGGGTCTTTTTTTCAAAATTGCAAACTGATGTTAATTTTTAACACAATTAATTGCAAATTATACAGATGGGGTGACATTACATTGAAAGCTGCTGTTGATGGAACAGAATATTTGGACTATAACGAACGGCAGACAAAAACCAGAACGGGTGAAAATGTGGCAGATGTGCGAAGAGTGACACCTAAGATGTTTTCAACTGGAAAAAATGATTTGAGAAACCCTGTTGAAATTTATAAACTGTATTCGCAGAAGCGGCCCACTGGTTTTTCGGGACCCGAAGACCCTTTCTTTTTGGCACCGAATACAGTTTTTGGAAAAGATGCTTCCGGGACTAGTGGTGAGGGAGAGGTTACTTGGTTTATCAGACAAAGGGTTGGGATGAACAAAATGGGAAAAATGTTGAAAACAATGGCAAATGATGCTGGATTACAAGGGAACAAACGATTAACAAACCACTCTACCCGGAAACATCTTGTTCAAAAACTGAGGGAGCACAATGTCCCACCAACGGATATTATGGCAATAACTGGGCATAAAAATGTGCAGTCGATTATTAATTATTCTTGTGTCAGTGAAGAGCAACAAAAAAAATGCTCAAACATACTTGCCTGTCACACTCCACGTGCAAATAACATCAGCAGCTCTACCGCCTCTACATCTCGTATAGCCCATACTGCTACCTCTACCACAGACAGTTGTGATTCCATCCCTCAAACGTCCAACTGCCCCGAGATGCAAAATGTCAATACACCCCACAACCCGATCAGCTTCCAACAGCAATTTGCTAGCTCGCTTCAATCACAATTTTCCGGAGCAACATTTCACATTGCCAACTTCCATGTTCACAACTACTTTACTCGCAACGAACACGACAATACACATAAATAAATCCACAATGAGCGAAACAGTGCCAAGCATCACATTTTTATTCATCTTGATTCCTCCACTTTTTTGAAAATGTGACCAGTAAAGGTCATGACCGCATATGTTACACGCGTGTTGCGCATTGCTCTATAATTAGAAATGTTCAATATCACTACGCATATATATAACTAGTATATTTCATTTTTGTTAATTTTGAAGTGTTTTGTTATAGCAAGTGTTTTTGTTAAAGGTATTAAATTATTTGAAATATTCGTAAACAATAAATATTGTTGATATTTCTATTATCGTTTATTTCTTTACATAATTCTCGAACTATTTTTTTGAATTTTATAGGTGTTAGCAGTTCATAACAAACAAAAACAAACAATCGTTCGCTGTGTTTCATTGTTTTTGAAGTTTCCAAACATGCCACGTTTGTTAATTATTTATCTTGTTTAGTAAAACTTCGATGGGATAAATAGAATACTAGGATTAGCGTTGAATACAGAGAAGTTTATGTTGCTCGGCTCGAACACCGAAAGCGCTCGCCAAGGCTCGCGCTCCCGGCGTTCTAAGCCTCGCAACATAAACTTCTCTGTATTCAACGCTAACCTAGTATTCTCTATGCCTTTGTTGTAATCAACGGGATATAGAGGATGAATTCCATTTTATTTGTGTTTGTTCATGCTACCGTTTTCTACGGCAAAAATTCATTAAACGTTTTTATGTCATAATTCCATCGGTTGTTAAGTTCCATAGTTTATTAACATCAACTTGTAAAGTTGAAATATTAAACGTGTGTAAATATGTTAAGGAAGCATTAACTATACGAAATGCTATTTTAAATAATACCACTGAATTAATAGTTTGACTTTCTTGAAAGAAGTGTATGTATCACTTTACAGTCACTGATAGTATTTGTAATAGTTTGTCCGTACTGCCTTAAACATAATTATGTTTCTCCTTGTCAAAATCGTTGTTGTTTCCTGTTCTTATTTTGTTTAGAAATGTCATTTCATTGAAATTTGTTCTGAAATGTCATTTAACTTACTAACATATATACATGATTATATTGATTTTGTTACCTACTATAGTATACGGATACATGACATTACTTTATTTATAATTATATGCATTAAAGACGATGTACTTATGTATAAGTCTTAATAACCTGTCTGTTCTGTTCTGTTCATAAACTAGTATTATCATTATTTAGGTGAATGTTATTGTTTTCAGAATATCAATAAATATTAAATACACAATTAAAAAATATTAAATAAATGTGCATACTACTCCAACATGTTACGATTAGTTCCTGTGAGATGCCAACATATACTTGTTTAAAATGAAGCGGTCATTTCAAAACTAACGCAAACCTGTATATATGTAGACTGCATTTATGGCCGAACCTTTGATTTATTGTGTTTGCGTGAGTGAGCGAATGGGAAAAGGAACACACGTATGATAATTTGTCAATACTTCCTAAAAAGTTTATTGCACATGATATTAATATTAACAACAGTTGATTAATCGTTAGTGAGAACAGTAATATATTTACTTATAAATAATAAATAAAACATTCATATAAATAGCACAGACAGATGTTCAAGTAATGTAAGCACAAATGAAAATAGCATGTTCTTCTCTATACGTTATTACATGGCCTATTTGGTTTGACGGTATTTTTCTTATACTCAGACTTAGTTCAATATTCAGTCTTTGCTTTCTTTATTTACCTGAACGGCACAAAATTTAGCATAAAAATATATTCAGTATTACATATTTATATGAGACAAAACAAGTTAATGAACACGAACGTCTGAAAACAAATTAGTATAACCCATACACAAGTATTACCCGTACACCAAAACAGAGAAAAACAAAAGAACAATGGTTAATCATGAAAGAAATGAACATCTTTATCAAGATCTATACGTAAAATCCGAACATCACAGTATCAATCTATCATATGGCATACTTTTCACGAAATATAGTCGCCACTAGTTTAATATTCTTGATAAATTTTGTGTGGAGTAAAATCGAGTTGACGTTTACGCAACCGTTTGCAATTTCCGGAGCGGTAAAACGGACCGGAAGTGAAATACCGGAAGCCAAGCCCACGTGATACATTCGACAGATGACGTCATATACGAGATTGTGAAGTTCTCGAATAATGTTTTTGAAAATCGGCACGTCTTCTTCGTCAACGATTAAAGATAAGACGGAAGATATGTTAATCATTTGCCCGAAGTTGTTTCCGAGGTTTGTCAAACCCTGAAAAAAAGACAAATTCTGTTGATATAATATCGATATAGAGGTATTGTATAAAGTAAATTTCTTTATAAAATGTCATTTAATGTAAACGTCTAATTTTTTTGTTTTGAGCTGACCAATTAACAGTTGATAAGTCTTTAACATAGACATTGTTGCATAATTGCTTCACTTTACTTTAAAGGGACGTCTTCGCAGATTGGCAAAATGACAAGTTTCAAAAACATTGTCTTATTCTTAGTTTACAATATTTTCAAACATGCAAAATAACACTTCGGACTAAGAAAAATGGAAAAAAAACAAGTTTTGTTTATTGATTATCATCGATTGAAATAGTAAACAATATAAAGCGTGTGTATGTTTTTGACGTCTGAAAATCTGTTTGTCTGTCCGTCTGTAACGATTTTAATCAATTATTTCTATACCAAAAACATGTATTGGGATTTGACTACTGTTAACATTCAACAGCCAACGCGGTGTGGTGGTGGCGGATTAGCTTCTGCCATTTATCACGTTTGCCCAGGGAAGACACGTTAAACAACTTTAAAATTATTATAATTATTATTAAAACTATTTTTAAACAACTACAGTATTAAGAGTGAATTAATAAAACGATATTTTCCACAAAAAAAACAAGTCCCTTTAAATCGTTTGACACAAAATCTTGGGCAAACATGCAGGTAAAGCAATCTATGTTTTTATAAATTATCAATGATGAAAATGCCCGTAAAAATAAGCGCTTAACATATATTTTTCAATGTTTCATGCGCGCACAAGTTAAATGTTCCCGACTTAATAAACTTAAAAACTTGTTCACAAATTTGTGAATGTTAGGGAAAAAAAATGAAATTAATGTATTGGGCAACAATATTATGTTATTTGGAATTTAAAGTAAAACAGATAGCAAGAAAACTATCTTTAACTGGGATTCTAACCCGGGACTATGGACACCAGTTCTACCGCGCTATCGATGGGACATTAAGGATAAACACGTGTCTGTGGATAAAAAAAACAATAAATCCGAATAACAAAGTATTAACCAGAAATACTTATCATATGTTAAAAGAGGACGCTGATGAAAATATCACATACGGAACTAAAAACTGAGCCTTTGAAATAAAATCTCATAGAAAATATCCGATTCTGGTGGAATCAAAATGAAGTTTTACCAAATGATTACGACCTAAAAATTATATCAAATCGAATATATGATATCTTTAAACAGTCGTGGTACTCAAACATTAATAATTCAAATAGACTAGCCTCCTATAGCACCTATAAGGAAGATTTTGAATTTGATGCATATCTTAATCGCATAAACGTAACAAAATTTAGAATCACCCTAACTCAGTTCAGAATATCCGCACACAATCTTGCGATTGAGAAAGGACGACATGAAAATATCCCAAAAGAAAATAGATTGTGCACATATTGTAATATGAAAGTAATCGAAAGTGAATACCACTTCTTTCTTGTATGTCCAGCTTATACCACAACCAGAAAACAATATTTGAGACCATATTACTGTCACTGGCCATCAATAAACAAGTTCCGTTCACGTATGTCGTCAAAATCCACTAACGTAATAAACAAACTATCGAAATACATATATTATTCAATAAGATAACGAACTTGTTTTACTTCGAATGTACCCTAGTAAATAGCGCATTATTTTCTCTTGCATCGTGTATAAGAATATACGTATTTATTTATAATAAAACTGGCATTGATATGTGCATCTAACTTACATATTTTTCTTAAGATCACATTACCTTTAACGCAAACAATTAGCTTTAATTGATGTGTAATAAACTATTTGTTACTCATTTTATATCTATACTACAACATTTTGTCTCCATAATTATTGTTTTAATTTATTTAAATTTACTCCATTTAAGTTCTAACCTTACAAAGAATATTTAAGTATATTTTGGACCCCTATATGATGTTGTATACGTATATTATTTCACACAAGAATACATACTGTTAAAATGCTTTGAAGTTCAAAGTCACCCACTTGCAAATAAATGTTGTTGTTATTGTTGTGAATAAATATATAAATATGTGCACGACACTTACATCTCTGTAAATCTTTCTCAGATTAATCTTTATAATATTTCATGTTCCTACATACATGTACACTTTTCACGTTATAATTGTATTGTTGGCTATAAGTATGCATTGTGCTATTTTATGCCAGAATAAAGCTATGTTATGTTATGTAATTTTATGTATTCTGAACGCTATGTTAGTAATAAACGTGCATATTATTTCAAAAATGTCGCTTACGATTTATGATCATCCATAAAAGAAATAATAATATCTAACTTTCCTAAGTAAAAAGTTTCACTTCGCTTATTTGCATATAATCTACACGTACATTATGTTTTGAATCAGTGACCATTTCATTTTGTACACACATCCATTTTCTCTTTCAGAAAATACTCACTTGTCCCGTGAGAGCGTCCGAAGGACTGACGATTGTGTCCATACATGATATGGTCAGTGTCCGTAGTAAAGGGGAGTGGATCCGTTCGGTGGTCTGAAAATACTTAACTTTTTTTTTCCTGCATATACACAGATTTTCTAATTAACTATTAACCTTAATAATGTACCATAATAATTTTTTTTTTCGAAAACTTGAGAATGGTATAATGGTATAATTTACACAATAAAAGACTCATTCTAAAATGCATTTAGAAACTTATTTTATATCAGTTGTCTATCACCAATATTCTGTCAACTTCTTTTCACAATTTCTACTTGCATCTGTACTTCAAAGAAGACGCTATTTAAACACACTTCAATGAAGTAGTTTTGTTATTCAAAGTATTCATTGACATTTGGATGATACACCTTTTAAAGGTTTTAACCGCCGAAAAGTATCAGATTTCAAATTAAGTGTCTTACATAAAGATTGTAAATCATGTTTGACATGTCCGATACGTCTCGAAGTGATCGCGAAAGGCGGCGAAGTGCACTCGGCAGGTTTCCGCCATTTTTCTGTAATCTTTGTACATTTCCGCCACAAACGGATCTTTCCCCTTGAAGTCTAGATGACCCAACTCCAAAACACACCAAAGCAACAGCGATTACTAAAAGACAATAAAAGAAAACCAATTCAGTATTCTGGAAAAATAATTGACAAAATCGCATTAAAGTAAAATATCTTTCTATAAAATGTAAAATTAAAAGTCGAGAACAAAATGATGTCAATAAATAAATATATTTGAAAAACGTTTTTTATTGAAGTCACAAAACAAAATATCTTAAATAGAAAACTCTGTTAAATAAATTAATTTAAAACGTATATACTCCAAGAATGAAAACAAAACATTACATGTTACAAAGTGTAATCTTGACATATTTTTCTTCTTTGAATTAACAAATATGCAAATTGTTAAAATTGTTTTTAAATATATGTGATAGTGTATTTGACTTAAGCTTATAAAGCTCAATGTAATTAACAAACATATTTAACATGCATTTGGGGAAAATACAAAAAAATATAAATACCTTATATTTATCAAAATCCCTACTTTAAAAATTCTAGACAAATAAGTATCAGAAATATAAGAAAAAAGGAAAAACACGTGTGATGTCAAGTACAATCTAATTTTCTTATTCCACATGTCATTGTTAAATGACACATATGTCGACGGTCGTCAAAAGTAAAAATCCTATTAAAATGTTATGACAGGGCAAAGTTTCATTCAATAACTAGCATAGTAAACTACACTATTGCGGTTTGGTTTTCTCGGTAAAACAAAAAGGTGCAGCGATAAATCAGTACCTTTGTGGTTACAAACAGGGGGTCCGTTTTTGTTAATTGGCGCTATATTTTTGTTTTACTCGCGAATATTAGCAAAGAAGTAATTGCCACCGTTATCTAACTCGCGATAAAAATCAGTTGGGACATTGGACGGCTTATTTGGATGTTTTGTTAACTAATATCCAGCACTGATTGTTTGCGAAAGTAAAGTTTGTATAACTAACTATTTTATGAAGATTTGTAAATCGTGGTTTAAAAATTGTCGAGTTAACGTCGTATTAGTTTTATCATAATTTAATGTTATTATTAATAATTTATGTTACCAATATTGCCACCACTAACGCGTGAGACAAGTTTTATTAAAGAAAGCAATTTATTAAACTCATTTAATTAATAAACATAAATACAAAAATTTATATAAATAAAATAATGAAATCAACCATTTGTGCAATTGCTTGACAGTTTCGCGGTACGGTAAGTTAACAATCATGCGAGTGAATTGTCAACCCGATGGCGACCCTTTGACATGGTGGTGTGAAAATAAACAACGATTCCCAACAATTGCGCACGTGGTTCGGATGCTTTTGTCCATTTCATTGACATCCGTGCCACGGAAGCGAGGGTTCTCCAAAAGAGGTCGGCGTGTTATCAAGGCTGGCAACCGCATCAGCCACAAGCTAGTAGTCATTCAAATGAACACTCTTGTGTTCTGCATGTTCTGCATACACATGCATTTTTGCTGAGTTGTTTGAACTGTGGGATAGTGTTGCACTAGTTTAAATAATTATTTAAAATCATTTTTATATTATGTTAAGTTAATTTTAAAGAATTATAACGTAATATAAGCAGCCCAACAAATGATAAATTAATTGCACGCACCAATGAACATTGTGTAGTACTTCTGATTTTTAACTTATATGCATTTTCGCGGGAAAAATAAATACAAACCAAAGCTACAATACAAAATAATTGAAATAAATGTTATAACACATTATTAAGAAACTGATAGTTTATCAACGCAAGTGATCTCAAATCACTTTCGTTTCTTTGTAGTACGTGTACGAGCGATATGACATGTTATAAACGGTTATGGCAAACGGTTAACCGGTTAATGTTTTTTGTAACCTCTTGCATCCCTAATATTAAACCAGCATCGGACATCCGGAAAGCTCTAGAATACTTTTCTAAATGCTTGCAAGAGTTGACCAAAACTGTCAAAGAAGCAAGGAAAAGAGTGGAAATAAAAAGAGGACTGCCCGGTACGCGCAGATGTATATACAGGCGCTTCTAACGTAGGCCATCAGGATTCTATCCCCGTTCCCGGAAGTTTGGTTGGTGGTCAACATACCGGATGGGTGTGTTTTAATCCGGTTACCCCGGTGCATTCCACGCAGAATATCAAGACATTGACAATCTTTTCCGTAAAAAGCTGAAAATTACAGCTATACTTTGAAATTCGTTCTTACTTTCGTGATTGTTGTAATTTTTTAGTATGTTAATTCGGTTGGAATGTTGGAAAATACTTGGAATCCTCACACAATGCATCCTCCGGCCCGGAAGAACCTCATCAACTTCATAATACACCGATAGACACAATAATGGATCATATAAGATATCACACCGATACTACCTGTGGTCGAAACTTAAACCCCGTCCATTGAATGATGGCTCGCTCGGAAAATAGTTGCATAAACAAAAATCACGTTCATTGATTGTTGAAATATAGAAAACAATATACCTACTTAATTAGTATGATGTTCAGTTATTTCCAATGTAGAAACAACTGATGTCATAAGAATGACAGAACTACTAATAATCAGTAATCCGGTAATTATGAGTGTTGCAAGGGAGCATGCGTATTCGGGAGTTTACCGGTTTTAAGTGAGGTTAGTTGGAACTTACAAGATGGCGTCTTTTTGTGTTTTTCGGAAAGGAGTAGCGGATATTTTCACCCGGTAAGCCACTTTATATTTATATTTCTGTTTAACGAATTAGACCTTTCGGCTCTACGGTGTTTGTACTTCCCCCTCGTTTTTTTGTCTCAATACCGTTGACGTCGGAATGAAAAAGTTATTGAAGCAAAACCGTCCACAAATTTGTCTTTAAATTTCTTGACCTTCGATATTTTGGATGTTCGAATATCAGTTTGTATCATAATAAACAGTATTTGTGCACGTTTACAGTAAAATATAACATCAATCACGATTATGTTATTATCTCGACGCGTTTTTATGTCTATTAATTTATTTAATGCCGAATTTTAACGGTTTAACCCCCCTTTTTGGAACCGACTTCCTTTTAAGCATATTTTGGGACTTGACTTCCAAATGACAAACTGTTCGTCCTATGTTAGAGGTTTTAAACGAAATAACTGTCATGAATGATTTGGTGCGAATGTTTTGGAGGACATTTTCTCTTTAGAGATCAAGAGTTATCATTTTTTAATATTTGTATTAATTGTGATAGTATTATTATTTATTTTGTTATAGTTTCTCACATAATAAACGCTAACATTTAGTGTGCGTAATGTAAGGCATTTGACGGTATTGTTTACACAGTGTAAATTTTACCTCTATATTTTAACACATATGAATATACTTATGTTTGAATATGCCTCAAACGGAATGTGCTATGCTTGCTATACGTAATACTATTCTTACAATTCCAGATATCAAGACACCAGTTAAAGGAGTTGAGGATGCCAATATTAAAAAAGAAGGCGCTACGAAGTGTGTACCGCTCTAGAAAGCGAAAGGAACATGAAAACCCACCAATAAAACAAAAAGATTACGTCAAAGTACCACGCCAGTTAAACAAACAAAACAAACACATACTAGTATACATGCAATATTAGTGTAATGAAAAACAGAAAATGGTAAAGCCGGCTCGATACTATTATAAAATTGGTGTAACCAAATACTACCATTATTGCGTTTCGTTATGCCTGAAGCAATTTGGAATACCTGACGCTTGCTTAGAAGATGCATATAAGTGGAAGTTTTTTTATTGTTTTTTTTTAATATTTACTGTTTGTTTAATACAATGATATTTGACGCGTTTTCCATAACATTACTAATACATGTATGTGACTTTGATGTGACACATTTTGGACGACCTTCTTTTAAACAAGTTCTGAGTTGGTGAATTTATTATAATCGCTAAAGTGAACTTGTAGTGGATATAAAGATTTGTGCAAATGCAATACACGATATGATTTCAGTAGAAGTGATCAATATATACATGTTAAAAAATCTCTTTTATACTTATGTGAATACATATAATTTGAGACTATTGTATTGAGGAAATAAAGTATTGGTTCACTTAGATACGTTATTTCGTTTGTTCCTAACAATGCCTTCTAATCTTAAGTCATGTTAATTTGTCAAATGCATAACGAATTCATTCCGACCCAAATGTTTTTTAATCATGTATGTAAGTGCTGAATACACTTTAAAATGAATGCAGAAACTGACATCGTGGGAAGAAATGACGTAACACAGATTATGGTTTACCATTATTTTATTATAAAAAAGCAAATTCGTTAAATTGATATCCCCGCCAATATGCTTCTTGACACTCATACCAAGTTTCAGTGAAATCCACCAAAGCACTTCAAAGATATGGCTCCGGACACAAAAAGGCATTTTTCAAGATACAAAGGGCCATAACTTTCTTATTAACAGATGGTGTACAATGCCATATGGCGCGAATCATCCTCTTATCCAAATATATACTCATACCAAGTTTCAATGAAATCCACCAAAGCACTTCCAAGATATGGCTCCGGGCACAAGTGAGCATTTTTTTCAAGATACAAAAGGCCATAACTCTGTTATTAACAGATGGGGTGCAATGCCATTTGACGTGCATCATCCTCTTATCTATATATATACTAATACCAAGTTTCAATGAAATCCGCCAAAGCACTTCCAAGATATGGCTTCGGACGGACGGAAAGACGGATGAACGGAAAGACGTAAGGACGGACAACGCAAAAACAATATCCCTCCGCCTATGGCGGGGGATAAAAAAGCGTGAGAAACTAGAAACATTTCATATACGGAACAAAACGTGTACTTAAGTAGCACTTATAGCAATTATATGTCAGACGTGTCTATGTAGACTTAAAAAAAAGAACACTACAAACATCAGCTGTACATGTTTTTGTTTGGTTCGTGTTTTTTATTTGCTGTTTTAGTCCGGCTCTGTTGAAGGATTTTTTCTTGCATATTCTTCATTTAAACTCATGTGGTCCATGGATGGGGCATGGTATATCAATCCTTCTCAATTCCTCATTACATATACTGCAACGAAAGATGCACTTATTTCGCCCTTTAACCTGCATCATCTGAAAAGACAGTAAAAGAATGGTTAAGCAAAAGTTGATATCAGAATAGAGGCGACACGTCATAAAATACATTAAATTGATTATAATATTACTGAAAGGGCTGATAAACGTTCCATTATCTCGTACATCAGCTAGTTGCAATAATCCAACTCTCTGCTATTGACCCTCCGGGTGCTGTACGTATGTACTCATAAAAGCTCAGAGCATTCAAGAAGAACTAGTACATCAGCCACCCCACAATCTAACTTCTTGATAAAAGGGTGAATTGATTCGATTGGTCGGCAGGTTTTTCGTACAGCATTATTATAATTCTACAGTAAGTAACGTGATTAAGAAAACACTTATATTGCACCACAAAACATGTTATTAAACTTTAATATTGAAGTACATATATAAACTTAATTAAAGATGGGTATGTATTTCGTGTCCAGCTCTTAAACATATGAAAGAGCTGTTTTTCATTTGAAAGTCAGGTCCCAAAATGTGCTTAAAAGGAAGTCAGTTCCAAAAGGGGGGGGGGTTAAACCAATAATTCTTGGCAAAAAATTAATTATCAGAGATAAAACGGCGTTGGGAGAATGAAATAATCATGATTTTAGTTATCGTTAACAGTTCACGTGTGTCAATACTGTGTATTGTAAGAGAAAATGATATCTGTGCATCCGATTTCTCGAACGTCCCGTAAGTACATAACAGGTTTGTGAACGGTTTTCCTTCAATAACTTTTTTATTCCGACGTCTACAATCTTGAAACACAAATCCTAAAATACCACAAACACCGCAGAGCCGAAAGAACTTATTCATATAAAATAAATATAAATACAAAGTGGCTTACTGGTTGAAAATATCTGCTAATCCTTCACGAAAAGCACAAAAACGACGCCATCTTGGAAGTAAGTTCCAACTAACCTGACTTAAAGCCGGTAAGCTTCCGTATACGCATTCCCTACCTGGTGTTGGTAGATGATGCTCGTTGTAATAGTTATGGTAATGCTACTGATATTTATTGCCCAATCTGCTTTATTTACTTTTATGTTTAAATAACTTATTTTTTAAATCATTATTTCAAATTTTGATACTTTTTGATACTAAACGTCGATAATTTTTAAAGATATTTTTAACAAATCCATTAGCCTGTTTTTCGTCTAATGTATACTGCAACGATTTGTTTTGGGCACTATGACATCAAAAGTGGAGTTGTTATGGAAAGATTAATTCGTGGTTTATATGTATTTATTTATTCAAATACAAGTCAAGACAGCACAAGACAATTTATTTCGTAATTAAAGGCCATCGGCCAAAAAAATACAATATACATACATGTCATATTATACATGCATGAGTTGTGAACAGTTTCCTACTCATGCTTTGCGCGTTAAGAAATAAATGAATAATGCAATTTTCGTCAATTTTAGCTAATTTGTCGTTTTTATCAGACTAATAAAATCGATTTCATTTCTGTTTCCAATAATACCTGAAAAAAGGTGTAACGTTCTTCGTGAAATTTAGAACAATGAAAAAATACAAAAAAAAAATTTCAATGACACAAGTGTTTTCTACATTTAGGCAATGTGTACAATATCTAAGATCATGTTCTATTCCAAGATATCGTCCAATACGAACTTGTGGTCGGAACATCTAAACTTTGCAAGTGTTTTTCTATAGTAGAATGGTATTTTAAGCAAAAGATACTTTTCTGGTCCAATCAGTGATTTATACAATCTATGTTTCACATCTAGAACAGTCGAATAAATTCCCTGACCATTTTTGCGTGTTACAACAAATAAGGCGATATTTAAAAAGTTGTAAAAATACATAAAATTACAAACTTCCTGATAAACCAAGATATAACCAAAACCATAATTTAATGACCGATTTTTACAGAGGTAGCTCAATATGTCTTTCCGATGTTATTCTTGCCTTTCCATAATATTATTACAGGTTTTTGGGGGGTATTTTTGCAAAGCATGTGAATAAGTTTACACCAATATTTAACACACTAAAAAAAGTCTACACATCATTATAATCTACCAACCTCTCCTAGAGCCATACTATTTTTAGCTGATCCGAATTAGACCATGAAAATCTTTGCCAAATTAAGCCTGGAGTTGTTCTATATTTTCAAAAAATGTATGGCTCCAAATTTCCGCCCCGTATGCAAGGGTTGGCTTTACCATTGAGTCAAAAAGTTTTAAATACTCTTGAATGTCCAATTTTTCAAAATAGCAATTGTAGCTTTTTATCGCATTAATGAATGTTTCGCTTATATTACAAACTTAGCTTTAGCTTTGGACAAACTTAATTTAGGAGTAAAGAGTAAACCCATGTACTTGTTCACTGACGCAACATTTACAAGATAATTATTATAGAACCAATTTCACATGACCGCAATATAATTATTTCGGTTTTCTTTTCATTTACAGGCATGCCAATTATTTTGCAAATATTCAATTGACGCTGTACTTCAATAGCGGTTTCAGAGAAACTCGCAACATGATCCGAAAATAATATAAATTGTATATTTGGAATATCTATAGTAATCCCTTGATGGCCCCGGTCACGTAGGTAAAGGGATAACTCATTTATGAATAAATTAAAAATGATTATGCTAGTTACGTCCCCTTGCCTTGTACGAATGTCACACTTAATTCAGTAGTGACATTGTTATTTATGAAACGCACGCGACTTCGCAAATTTGAGTACATAGAGACATGGATCTCATATAGTTTTGCTTTCAACCCTATTTTTGCATTATGTCAAATTGTTTGTAGTGCAAAATCACATCGTAGGCCTTTTGAAAATCAGCATATAAGACACGAATCCTTCCTCCTGGTTTAGTTAGATATTTGTTTAATCAATGGCATGCTTTGTAAGACGAATATGTTATCCATTGTAGAATAACCTTTACGAAAACCCGATTGCGACTCGTCTAATTTGCCAAACTCTTCGGACCAAGTACACAGCCGTGAATTTAAAATATTTCCAAATATCTAATGCACTACATTAATTAGTGAAATACCTCTGTTTTGTTGGTTCCAGTTTAGAACGGCATTAGTGTAACGGAACAATAATGCTTTCGTCCAACATGTCAGGAAATACTCCTGTATTTAGAATGTGATTAAAAAGCGAGCATAATACTGGACATGTAACATCTATACCAACAAACCCCTGTGCCTTTCCCATTTTTAATTTATTAATACTTATCGTTATTTCTTCGTGTGTTACAGGGCTATTTATTTAGAACTAAATCATATTCTGGTAAAGCAGCTTCTGCAGAAGTTCTAATGGAAAAAATATTTTCTCGAAATAATTTAGCCAATCTCTTTGTTTGATTTGTTGCTGATAACTAGAATGTGAAGATTGTTGCACGTTTAATTGTTTGCTAAAATAATATTGAATTACTACGTGCTGAGCATAGAGTATCCTTCTTATTTGTGCACATTACTTTAAAATTATTTTTTTAACGTAAATATGCAAATGTTGTCTTGAGTTTGTGAAACGGAACTTTTTGAAAGCGTTATACTTACGATATTTCGAAATATCACATAGTTAAAAGTGCAATTTCATTCCATTATAATTCTCATTGCGGGTGAAGAAGTCGTTGAGATCATCAAAGACAAGAGTGGAGCAGAAGGGAGAATTTTTCCCCTTGCATAACCCAACATTTGCAAAGGAAATTGCATGTATTGGAAAATTCTGTAAGTTCGATTAGAAAGTATTTTATGTTTTATAACATACGATTTATATTTCGTGTTTTTATAAGTTCGAAAAATGTTCAACTGCTATTTGATAAGATAAGTTTTTTAGTGCGCTTTCCATACTAGGTCGAAGGATTGGTTTAGATCTCTCAATGCACAATAACCTTTTCTGGTGTTGTTTTAGATCTGCATACGATATTGCGAATAAACGTATTGTCTGATGTTGAGAACGATTTTCAAAACCCCGCTTAACATGGATCAAGAAAACTATTATTTTCGATAAAACTAGTCAAACTATCATTAATGAGGCATGTTAATATTTTACCGAGGCAGCTTTAAAGTGTAATTGTACGGTAATTGTCCGGATTTGTAGGGTCACCCTTGTTTTTGTATATCGATTGAGGATTCCGTTTGCCAACGCTTCTGGCATATTTCCTGTTACAAGAACACATGCTTCATTTGACTGAAAAACGGTTACTTGTGTTTATTTAATATTCATATTTAATCCATCCCACGTATGCATTATGATTTTATGATTTTCCTTGCTAAGTTTCCATGATTATTTCAGCGAAGCTGCGTTTCAACGCTGTTTTCTGAAACCCCAGTTCAACTCTTCTTCCGCTTCAGTTTTTATCGGGCGACAAGGATACAATTGTCGGTAGCAATTCCTTCTTCTCGCTTAACGCGTACATCTCGGCAAAAATAATGGGGTGAAACTTCATCCAAACTCTGTTGATAGGACTGGTGACATCCGATTTGCATTATGTAGCCATCTTTTGTTGAAAAGACTTTTAATGAGCAGGTTACTTGTGGTGCACATGTTGGCAATCCATTGGCCGTGGTCATTCATACCACCTAGCCCCTACTGTCCCATGATCACTTCATATTTTTTAAGCTTAACTCATATTAAGTAAATTATGCTTCAATTTAAATACATCCCAAATTAGAGTTGTTTGATCAGCTTGTTTTACCAATTTTGGGTCAGAAAGCTTGGACTTAATTCAGTCAATGGCAATTGAAAGAGTTCTCTTACATTTTTGAAAAAAAACTACTTGGCGTGAAAATTCAAACACATAACAATATGGGGAACTTGGAAGAACATCATTGATTACCGAAAGAGCCATTAATGTAATACGGTATTGGTTGAATAGTATTCAGTTACAAGATCGTAAGTATACAATGTGTATTTAAAGCCACATATGTTAGAATTTAATTAATAAACCAAATACACATTCTTGGGCAACATCTGTTTGTAAACTGTTGCAGACATTAGGCTTTCAATATGGATGGTTAAACCAAGGTGTCAATGATGAGAAGTGTTCTTCATCCCTGGTAAAGTCTAGATTAAATGATACATTTATCCAAAATTGTATGTCAGAACGTTTTTATTCTTCAAGAGCTATACGCTACAGGCAGTTTTGTTAATTTGATTTGCAACCTTACTTAAAAAATATGAGTATGGATGAGTTTAGATCTTGTCTTTGTAGATTAAGGGTTTCATCTCACAGATGAGAAATCGAATCAGGCATATGGCATAAACCTGAGCTATACGTTTTCAAGGGAGAAAATGTCAACGTATCATTTTTTATTTGAATGTTCCTTATATGATGATATTAGGAAATTGTATATAAATAAATCTGACTTGAAAAAAAACAAACATGATCAAATTTATTGAACTAATGCAATCGGATACTATAGGTACCAATATAAACTAAGCTATGTATGTACATAAAGCACACTATTGCATTGAGGTGTACGGGAAGTAAATCTCCGGGGGCAGTGTGCTCAGTTATGTGAACTTGTGATTGAGGATTGCCTCGCACACCTGTCATGTCTCGACACCCCTTCCCTGCCAATTACACATTTTTATATTCTTTTATAGCTGTTTTCATGTTTTACCAGTCAGAACATATTGTTTTTCTCTTAATCATTTAACATTACACTGTTGAATTAATGTCACCTTAGGTCTGATCTCGGCACGGCCTCCTTCGGCGGCGTGGCGCGCAATGTCCTCGACCTAACAGGGAGAATTGTTCTATGTCTGAAAGCATGTTTTAGCTCTCTTTGCTACCGTAGGAGTTGCGTCTTTGCTTTTACAACTATCTGAGTGTATCATGCTCTGTTTAAGGGTCCGTTTTATCTATTGAATGTTCATTTAATCAATTGATTTTTAATTCTAGTACTTTTAGATAAATTCCTTCAATCGTGGTGTATTACGTATATTGTTATACATCTTGTTATATGCTTGTGTTGTATTTTATACTGAATTATGTCATGTAATTTCATGTGAAGCGCTTTTGAACGCACAACTATGTGTGAAAAGAGCGCTATACAAATCAGGTATAATAATAATAATAATAATTTAGTCAAAGACATCTGTATAAATATTATTATTATAAATAATTGTATATAATTCATTACTCCAACTTGACTGACTTCTCGCTCTCTTCTAGATTCGTCTTTGTTGTTTTTTATGTTTTTTATGTTATCGTTATAGACTTGTTAAATAGCCTTTATATATGTTACTAGGTTTTAATCATGTATTTGTATGATTGCTAAACAGTATGTTCTCGTCCTCTTAAATGTCGTGCGTCGGGGTGTAAAACTGCATGATGATGATCCTCTTCTGTTTTGTATGGAGAGAAGCCGTCATTACCCTTGGTATGTGTGCCTGCTATGCTATAAGCGCTCTCTTTGCCGACTTGGAAAGCCTCGGGGTCACTCTTTTGACGCGTGCCGAATTCATGTCACGAGAAAAGCAGGTACTCGTCGGAATTCAGTCGCTGTTGCCCCAAACTAGTCCATCTTGATTAGCTGATGTGCTGTCTCTTCGGCCCTGGACATGGTTCGGGCATTCTCTGTCCCAATGACGGTTATCAGATTGTACGGGCAGTTTCATTATTCAGATAAACTGTCAAAACTGTATCCTGGCGCACTTTGTCTTCCAGTACTTTATTGGATACAAACAATAATTTATTGTGTACGTGTGCTTGATATTATGTATGATGTATGGTATATGAATCTTTTGTAATTTGACGATACGAAACGATCAAGTGTTCCAGTCTAAATGCGTATTACTTAGTGTACATAGAATTGCAAAATAACCCGGTTAATATAACCGCCGCCGTACTATTGGTGTATTCAAACAGAGAATAATCTTTACAATGAAATCAATTGTTTACAGTGCCCTTGCTTAAATGGCACTTTTTTTACTGTGAACGCATATTATCTTAAAGAAAAGGTATTTAACTCCAAACTTGCTAAAACTATTAGGAATATTATATAGGTTACTTTTCATGTTTTAAAATGTTAATAAATATTAAATCAGCAATAGAACAATATTAAACAAACGTGTCTTATAGCCCATCATGTGACGTTCTTTTGAGATAAAACATAGACTGGTTATAAACAAAGTTTCTCTAAAAATATAACAAAGGAATTTTGAAATAAGCACACCTTTGCAGTGCTGACCTTTTAACCTTTGAAAATGTGTGTGTGAGCGAATGGGTAAAGACAAAATATTTGAAAGTATGTTAACAGTTTATGGCACAGGCTATTACTTTTAAAACAATTCATTAATCGTTAGAAAAAATAGTTCAACGTGTATTAAATAGCATTCAAATATAAACAAACAAAAACATTATAATCATGTATTGATAATAAAACAAACACGCAAATAAATAAACATCGGCAGATATATAAGTTAAATTAACATAGTTAACACGTAAACAAGCATGTATTTTTCTTAACGTTATTACATGGACATTGTTTGGCAGTATTTTTCTTATACTCAGTCTTATTTATAATATTTAGACTTCGCTTTCCTTATTAAATAAACCGCTTAAAATTAAGCATTAAAGACCTATCATTGCATTTTAAAATCAGCGAACACGTTGTATTGCATACACAAGATTAAACAAAACTGAGTGTAATTTGTACACAAGTATTATCAGTACACAAAACAGAGAAAAACAATTAAAGCAGGAGAACTATTGGGCAACATCAAAGAAATGAACAAGTCTAAATAACTTTATATGAAAAATCCGAAAATCACACTATCAATATATCAGTAAGCATACTTTTCTCGCAATATAGTTGCGACAATTTTTATGTTATTGATCAGCTTCCAATAAATAAAATAGAATTGACGTTTGAAAATTCGATTGCAATTTCCGGAGCGGTAAAACTAACCGAAAGTGAAATACCGGAAGCCATATCCCACGTGGTACATTCGGCAGATGACGTCATATACTAGATTGTGAAGGTATCGAATGAGATTTTTGAAAATCGGTTCGTCTTTGTCGTCAACGATTGAAGATAAGACGGATGATATGTTTATCATTTGTCCAGAGTGTTTATCGAGATTTTTTAAACCTTGAAAGAATTATAAAAAATACGAAATATTCTGATATTTTTTGTCGATACATTCAACCACCGTTAATTTATTTACAATAAAGAAACACGATGTTGCATATTTCACTAATTTTAGAATATTGCCGATTTATTTAAAACGGCGCAGCAATATTAAAAAGGTGTAATATAACAAGGTAAAAATATTCTGCAAATGTGGCAAGTCAGCCAGGAAAAACCACTAACCATGTTATATGTGCCTGAAACATGGAAAAAAGTGTGGAATCCTGTACCATTTTGGCAGCCTCAGCGGCTATTGTCTTTGAACAACCGGATGTTAGGACTCATCCTGCAGAAGTTTTGATTAAACATAGTAACATAAAACAAAAATTATTAATTTGTTCCGCAATTGAAGATTGAAAGTTCATGGCGAATGCATTGTTTTCACAACTTTTAGGTAGACATTCTCTGACAACTGGTTGATTCCGTGTACTCTATCCAATGGTCTTAAGGAAGCAGCCTTGACGGGACCCTGTTTTCCGGATCTGTGCGCATTTCACTGAAACTATATAAAAACACTTGCCAGTATCTAAGTACATTAATTTTGTGGAGGGTGGGAGGGTTTTATTGTTTACAGTAATCAATGCAATGCGACTGACACCTCGTCGTGTTCCAAAGCGAAAGAGTGATTTTCTGGAAACATTCAGTATTTATAGTACCCGGAGCGTAGTGTAACCCCAAGACGAAAGTAAAGGCAAGATAAAGGTTATATCTGACTATTTAAATCCGCTTGCATTGGATAAGGCAGTTTGTTCTCGTGCGACCAAACATTTATTATCATACAATCAACGGTGAACAGGTTTTGAATGAGCTCTTCAATTCATAGACTTCATACGCTTACCTAATAGGGTTTGATTACAGAATTTTTGTATTTTTAAACAAAATGACATATATATATTGAGTAACAAGATTATGGTATTTGGGATAAACTAAAGCAAGTATAATAGCAAGAATAACAAAATGTGTGTTTGCCTTCATTGGGATTCGAAGCCGGGCCTTACTCGCTTTCGCTAGACCATTAAGACCATAACACGCGTCTTTTACTTCTAAACGTTATTTAAGATATACACTTTCATGTATTTTGCTTATTATTGATCTCGGTTGATGATTATCCATAAAAGAAACGATATTTTATTTTCTAAAAATGTTTAAGTCAGGAGTTTTACTTCCTTTGTTGGTATATAATGTTTACCTGTAAATTCATTTCTGAATCATTGACAATTTTCTTTCTGTGAACACGGTCTGTTTCTCTTTAAGCAATTTCTAATTTCCCCTCGTAAATACCGTTCGTAGGTCTGACCATTATGTCCGTACATGATATGGTAAGGGTCCGCAGGAAAGGGGATTGCATCCGCTTGGAGGTCTGAAAATACCTGAATTTCTATTACTTCAATATACACTTAGTTAAGATTTTCTCATCGACAATTAACCATCATAATGTACAGGTATCCTTTTTTTCGAAAATTGAACACATGATACGAAGAATTGTGTAAAACATGGCCTGGTTGCCGTTAAGCTTCCAGCCGTTAAAGTTTTTATTTAAAATTCTTATTTTTGTGACTTAATTAATTCTTGACTTTTAATAGATGTGTTTTTTTATAAACAAATTGTTTGATCGAATACCTTGCATATTGTTTGATAATTACATTTGTTTTGAAAATCAATTGCATTTCGGTTTGAAGTTTCCAGACTTTTGTCTTAGCGGGCGGTTTAAGTGTTGATAAATTGTTTCAGATGGCTCATTTTAAAATGCGTTTAGATCTTGAAGATTTAATAAAATTGTCTATCATAAATATTCTTTCACCACTTCAACCTATCTTTGTATTCATTAACTGCATAGACGATGCAATTGAAACATACTTCAAACAAGACGTTTTTTTATTCAAAGTAGTTTTTACGTATTGTTTTACATTATGATGATACGACTTTGAAAGGTTTTAAACGCCGGAAAGTATCAGGTTTCGTTTTAAGTTCCCTACGTTAAGATTGCAAATCATGATTGACAAGTCAGATAGGTCTTGAAGTGAGCGCGAAAGGCGGCGAAGTGCACTCGGCAACTGTCGTTATGTGTTCGGTATTCTTCGTACATTTCTACCACAAACGGACCTTTCCCCTTCGAATCTAGATGAACCAATTCCTACGCACGCAAATGCAACAAAGAAATCTAGAAGAAAAGAAAAAACACAAGTCAAGAAGCTCTACTTGCATTTAAAATTTTCTATAAAATCGCATTAAAGTTAAATATGTTCCTATAACATGTGAACTTTATAATTATAAACAAAATAATGTGAATAAATAAGTATAAGGATAACAAGGAAATATCTTAAGATAGAATAATACATTTGAAATGTATTAACACCAAGAATTATTTTTGTACAAAGAGTAATCTTGACATCTTAATCTGAGTTGAATAAAAAAACATATAAATTGTTAGCTTTGTTGTGTCTTTCATACCTTACATCAACTTTGCATTTTTTTAAATCCCAACATAAAAAATCCTCTACAAATCAGTGTAAGAAAGCAATAACACACATGTAATTCAAAGCAAAATCTCACGTGCTAATGGAACAGGTCATTTGAAATATTAACATATATTTCTACCGTCGTCGAAAGTCAAATTCCAAGAAACACAGGTCTAGTTAATATTTGTATTTACTTCTTGTATAGCAGTGTTCGATATTGCGGCGATGTTTTCTTCGTAAAGTGACACCGAACCTTAACCAAAATCGGACAGTCGTCTGGCTTTATGAAAAATTCAATATGGTTTCAATAGTTGATCATATCATACATATCAATCATATCTCTAAATCTATATACATGTGGTCGATACTGGTAGTAGGCCCTTTGAATGATGGCGCGCTCGGAAAATAGTGGAAAACACCAAACAAACAGAAGAATACGTTAATTCATTGATGAAATGTTGAAAATATAAACCGACTTTATTGCGATGGTGTTCAGTATTTCCAATGTAGACACAAGTGATGTCATTATAATCACAGAGATTTTGACTTCAAATAAACAACAAATGATAAGGGTGGTGGACGATATTGTTGGCAACAGTGATGTTGATGATATTGATAATGATGATACTTGCAAGATTTGCCTTCTTAATGATACATTTGAAGAATTTGATTTATTTTCTGCTTTCCGATGGTTAATAGAGAAATATCAGTGAATTAAAACTGATAGTATACTGTTTCAAACAGTGAACAATAAAAGTGAAATTTATCGATAATTTTGATTGTTTGACCTGAACTATTTTTAGATATCTTTGGTTTCCCTATTGTGACCCCCAATATTACATTGGGCGATTACTCTGCATTGAATGTTTATAAAAACATACGAATAGGCCTCCCTTGAACATATATGTAATAACATTTCGGGGCGCCAAAAGGGTAATTATATTGTACGGAATGGCAGAACTACACAAATTATCATTTGTTAGCATAAAATAAAAAAGAAAATTTGTTGGATTTGGTTGAGTATGCGCCACTCGTGAACATATCATTTTCTATTATCACTTGTGAATTAAAATCGGAATTCCACAAAATCCAACAAATATCCTCTATGTATTTATTTCAATATTTTTTATTTCGATACGATTTAAACATTTTAATTTATCTGTAGTTTGTCTTGTGTATACTACTGCGATTCGTATCGGCCATTTGAGCATTGGGTGTGATCATTTTATGCAAATATTAAGTCATGTTTTATTCTCATTTTTCGTTTGTTTATTCATTGAAATCAACAAAAGTGATTAATAAGAGGTCACTATAGCCTGACTTCACAAAGATCGGTTTATCGTAATGTACTGACCATTTACAAACACTATGTTTTCGCCGGAATTACCAGACGCCGTATATAATTGGCCTTAAGGAAAACAACCGGTAATTAACTCGGATCTCGATTCATATTGAACACTAAATGGTGGAATGAGTAAACACGTTAAAAATTTGTCAAAAAATCCAACAATATTCCTTCATATTTTTTAGATTTTTATAAGGAACTTGACATAAAAGAAAAAAGTAATAATATTTGTTTCAAAAACGACCATAGGATCATATATTTTAATGTGACGTGTAAAATGAATGTAAAAGACCCGTCATTTAAAATATCAACATTGATTACAAATATATCGGTATGTACAAACCAATATGCATGCCTATATACATGTAATTTTATAAAAACAAATATGGCCTTATGATATTCATTGCGTAAGTGATGACGAATTTGTTGTGGGTTTTTTCATGATTCATGAAAATTAAACTTGTTATTTCTATTTTTCCGTTTTTTGGAAATTTTTGTGTAAAGGTAACCTTTTCTGAACAAAAATCTAGCTTAGGCGGAAAGTGTCGTCCCTGATTTTCCTAAGCGGATTTCACAGGCTAATCTGGGACGACCCTTTCCGCACATGTATTTGTCCCGTGTTTTTTTCAGAACGGGGTTCAACTCAATCACGGCGACTCTGGTAGGAATTATGTAACCTCCATTTAGTTATTAATACATTAATTACATAAATTATATCTAAAGTGTGCTTTTTTAACAGCCGCTCATGGACTGAACAAATAAATTCTTATTTATTTAAAACATTCTATGATACCGGGGTCGATACAGGAATTCATTTTGGGTTTTAATCCAAAACGCTTATCAGTATCTCTTTCAAAAATCTCAACTTTAAACTTAGCCCAATTGATTCAACACCATTAGTAAACAGAACCACTGTAACTAAATTGTTAGCCATAACCATTGTATTGACAATTTTAAATTCCGTCCTAATATGAAAGGGTTTAGGTTCTTGTAAGTGTTATCTTTTCATGTTACGACAATCTGCGGTTAATATCTTAAAGACCACATAATTGAAAAGAAAAGATAACAGTATAACGACGTGAAACTCAGGTGACCCATTGCCAAAACAGTACAAAACAGCACAATACAAAACAACATAAACACATATAAGAATAAAGCTGTGGTCACCGCCTTGGAACGGTCAATGCAAAGCATTAGCGGTTTAAACCTTTTTAAGAGCGCTCAACCTAAACAAAATCAAGTTTAATTCACAGTTTTTGCGGAGGTCGAGCGATGCTTTGAACCTATCAAATCTCCACGCGGAGATTCATTAATGGTTTGGACCAGTTAAATCTTTTGCGCTGAGATACAGCAAATTTTGGGACCAACCAAATCAATTCTCTGAACCAGTCGAATCTTTGGACCAGACTTATCTCCGAGAGGAGATTCAGCAATACTTGGAACCAGTCGGATTCCAGCGCGAAGATTCGGCAATGCAAGGGAAAAGTCTAATCTCCGCGCGGAGATTTATTACTGCTAGGCACAAGTCTAATATCCACACGGAGATTCGGCATTTCTAACGACAAGTCTAATCTTCGCCTTGAGATTACTGTTATGATTCACTTTAAGCGCAAAAGTTTGACCTTTTTTGTTTAAGTTATTGCTTTCACATTGAATGTGTTAAGGAAATCTTTTAGTATATTGTGACCCTAAGCAATGCTTGCTTGGGACCAGTCTAATCTCAGCGCGGATATTAAGTTTATATTACACTAATTCCGATTCCCATTATAAAACTGACAACTTTCAACGCATTTTTCTTGCCTTTCCGACGTATTAATTTTTCCGAGCCTGGTATCATTCTAAAGATGGATGTGTCCTCTTCCAATAATTGCAATAAAAAATATACCGTCTCGCAACTTCTAAGAAAATAAATCGCTGTCGAATGTACCCACCGTAGAAAATAGGTGTTTCGGAAGCCTAATTTCGACAAAACACAATAAAACACACTCCCAAAAGTTCATCTTTTAAGTTAGCTTCCAATCCAATGCATCAAAGTACTCCAGATACATACAGGATATTACAAATAATCACAAAAGACATGTCTCACAATGGCTTTTATTCAAGAAGAGATATTGAACTCTTTAGAAATAGGCACTACTTTCGAATGGACCACGGAGGGATACACAATGATTTAGTGTAATTGAGTAACACTCCATGGTTTTATTGATTATTTTGTTTCATCTTTTACTTCATATTGTGTTTTAATGTGAATTTTCAAGTTATGTGTTTCATATTTGAGACTCTAACTTCCTGGATATAGTACTTCCTGCATATTTATTGAAATCTTGGTATGTTTAAATGTCAGTACTATCATTTTTAGCGAGGCTGTTTTCGGAAAAAACCCGAGCTATTGTCATAGCCAGCTCGTCGTCCGCCGTCCGACGTCCGCCGTAGGCGTCGTGCTAAAACCTTAACATTGGCCATAACTTTTTAAATATTGAAGATAGCACCTTGATATTTGGCATGCATGTGTATCTCATGGAGCTGCACATTTTGAGTGGTAAAATTTCAAGGTGAACATCATCCTTCAAGGTCTAGGGTCGAAAAAACAAAGTCAAGGGAAGTAATAAGCTTTAAATGGACATAGTTATCTGACCTGCCCACGTATATATTTTTGTTAAATAAATCAAAGCGGCGCAGTAGGCGGTATTGTGTTTCTGACAAACACATTGTGGTAAAAGGTCAAGGTCAAGGTCATCCTTTACGGTATATGGTAAAAAATACAGATTTAAGGGAAGTAATAAGCTTTAAAAAGGGAGAAAATTATTCAATATTGAACATAGCCACTTTATATATTTGGCATGCATGTGTATCTCATGGAGCTGCACATTTTGAGTGGTGAATCTACAGTCACGGTAGTGGCTTTTAATTATTTGCCACTTAAAATAGAGATTTGTTACAGACAATTATTTTCGAGGGAAGTAATTTATATAATTATAAATCTCATATTATATATTTCCTTACCAAGAATTTTGAAGTTATTTTCACATTTACTGTACAGATTTATTATTTTGATTATTTATAACCCAAATGATTGATTTGTCAAAGTTTTTAATGATATAATTATAATTTCTTTGATGTTCATTACATACCTGTGGACTTATGTCCATGGATACATGATCAACGCTGGCTATGATCTCTTTAAACCACAGGCCTTGGTTGTCAGTGATGTCTGACATGGTCATAATTGACTGTGAGACCCCCCCCCCGGTTGGATTGAAAAAAATTCAAGGGAAGTAATAACCTTTAAAGGGAGATGATTTCTATACCTGCCAAATGATAAATAGAAATGTTATTTCAATGCGGCGCAGTAGGGGGCATTGTGTTTCTGACAAACACATCTCTCGTTGGGTCACTAGGTCAAAGGTCAAGGTCACTGTGATCTCTAAAAAAAAAAAAATTCTGACAAGCTTTCGCAGCCGAGCGTGGCACCGTTATGCGGTGCTCTTGTTTGTTTTCTTACGTAATGAACGTTTAATTTTAAAATGTATTCTTATTTTTACGATTAGTTAATTTTTTCGTTTTGGTGTGACTGGTTAGATGATGACGTCAGTTTAGTACAGCAGTTGAAACATGTCGTCATATGCATATATATATTACTCGGAATACTTATGATTTATCTACATTCTTTTTAATTATTATTTTATGGTTTTAGTGATTTGTTTGTTTCTTGTTGATGTCCGGGGTGTGTACGGGATGCTTTTAATGTTTGTTTGTTATGTTAATTTGCGCAAGGAGATTGATAATTTTTTATTCACATATTTTGCTAAAGAATACTTATTTTTTTACAGTATAATAATAGCTGCTTATTTGTAAATTTCTCTTAAATTAGAGGTTTCGGGAGGTGATGAAGGCACCTAGACACCGGTCTGGAGCCATGGGTCTTCGTACGTCCACCTGCCATTAAAAGAAACAAAAAAAAAAGAAAAATTAGCAGTAGGGTTGCGTATCCCGCTCGCGGTTTTACCTGAATCATTCATGACTACGGATTATTGTATGGGGTGTACGTGAAGTCGTGTACACTTCTCTTGATTGGTGGATGAATCTTGAAGATGATAGCAGCTTCTTTGAAAAATTTAATGTTTCACATTTGTAAATTTATAAAATTTAAGCAACTTAACGTGATTGATGGGCGTTGACGGCGTCCTGTGTGCACTTTGGGCATCGGCGGGGATCAGTTTATTCGAACCGTAACTCTTGATTTTAGATATATACTTGCCGTTGAATTGTTATGAATAAATTTGCACTTTTCACATGCCACACATGTGCATGTTAAGTATTCATAATGACATGCCCTACATCATTTAAATAGTATCGTTTCAGTTCTTTACACATCTGAACAAGGATGTTACACCGTTTACAGTCGTCTCAAGATTCATCAACCGAGCGGTGCCATTGAGGTCAATTTCCGTTGCACATGGAACACATACGAGCGTCAGAAGAATAGTTTTTTTTGCATTTATATGTCGAAAGTCCTGTCAAATACAAGCACTCACTTTCAAAAGCCTTGTTAAATACAAGCACCCACTCCTATTTGTCTTTGGTTATTATTTGTATGATAATGATAATGATGGTGAAAGAAGATGATAATTATGGTTGATAATGATGAGTAGTTAATAGTATTTTGAGAATAGAGAATAATAAATTTACTCATAACTATGAGTAAATGTAAGTCACTGTTTTTCTTGGCTAAGCCGCTAGCAGAAGCATGTAAATGATGTTAGTATATATATATTCAGTACATATATAAAAAGGTATGTGGTATTGTGTGGAGGTACAAAACATTTCACATCTTTTATTGTCACATAAAATAAAAGTTACACAATAAGTAATGCTAAAACACTGTCAACTTACAAGAATATTTACGTATATGAAATTACAAAGTGATGTTATCTTTTGAAAACTGTGGAATCAATGCAGTAACATTTTATTACCTTTTACAAAATTAACAATGCTGGTTTTGTACTTGCGCATAAAACATTTATCATGGAACAACAAGTAACAACCAATTTATTAATTACACAATAGAAAGGAAATCATATTAATTGCATTATGCATTAAGTAAACAAGCTATTTGCTACTTTTTAGAATTACACTACTAGTATCTTACTAAAAATGATAACGACATGTACTTAGTGCTTTTATATACTTTTGGCAAGTTTTGTATTACTAGTTTGACATTTATTGGCTGACACTTGTCGATATATAGACTAAATTTGCATGGGAACCTTCATATTTCTTCAGCATAACTGCCTTCAAATTGTTAATTTTACAACTCTTTGACATTGTTTGCACATCTGATCTTATTATGCCATAGCTTATTTTTGTTTATAGATAGACAGATATAGACTTTTCAAATTTCTATAAAAGTTCACACATGTTCCATCCAAGTAAACCAGCAGAACCAATAAATAAGATCCCTACATCTTATAACTGTGTGTATAGCTTGATAGTTTAGGAATCTTTCCTTTGTTGATTTCTGGAAAACCAAAACTGTCTGTTTTGCTCGATAGAACGGCTTGTGTGATGCTCAGCTTTTGCCTTGGCCGAACAGCTTCTAAAAACGGACAACCAACAAATATCTTAAAATTCGATAAATGATGCAGACAATTTATAAATGTCTTGTTTTTTTGTTGATTTCGAATCTGGAAGATTTTTTATGTAAGATTTTGGTACGAAAATCCAACGCTATTAGATTTTGTGGTGTTTTGCCTAAACTTTATATAGTGATATGTAACCTTTCGGGATATCGGCAAATTGCGAGCAGACAAGGTGTAAATACGTTTAAAATTAGCTAAAAGACTAAAAAGTTAAATAGGAATATCGTTAAATTTTGTGAATAAATGTGTTTCTGATGGATAACAACCACAACTTACCTGAATATTCTCATGATCACACGTAAAACTGCTTTTTGAGAGCGAATGGAAAATGCGTCACGAATTCTGTTAAGGAAACAGTAGGGTGTCGTTATTGAAATGAGATGAGTATTCAGGGAAGATAATTAAGTAATGACTTAATTCTGGAACGGTCTATGTGTAGCGGAGAAAAACAAATAATGCGAGAATATTTAGTGCGATTCGCTACACAATTATGATGTCATTTATATACTTTTTCCTGAGGTATGTATTTACATGTGATTTAGCAAATGTCAATGTGTTTTTGATTTGTTAAAGGTCATAAATAGCATCGCGAAAATATATGTCGCGTGGCAAATTTTTTCGAGATGCATCCCTATGTCAATTTTCCATATGTATAAACGGTCAACGCCCGCTACGCCGGCTATTGCCCGTTTTATAAAATTGATATGTTTTTTTATGTTAATAACCAACATACATACACACGTCGAAGCAATTCCTAACGTCACTCAATAAAAATTATGTTCAATTGTTTAAATTTGTGAAGTGCGTGGAATGATTCTATCTGCGTAAATGGGCAATAAAATAGTTCCAAAGAGTTGCATTAAAACTCGCAAGTTTTTGCGCGATTTATCGTATATTTAAAAGTCATATTTCTTAATTTAATGCATGCGATCTTAAATATCCGATCAAATATGCATTGAATGCGTTTGTTCGGTTTTACCTATTTTATAGGCAAAATGGCAAGCTGAGCATTTCGCAGAGTTGTATGTGAGAGCAAGGAACGACAACTCTGCGTGGAGATTGACTTGGGACCAGTCGAATTTCTGCGAGGAGATTAAGCAATATTTGGGACTAGTCTAACATCCGGGCGGAGAATAAGCAATACTGTAACTGTTTAAATTTTCGCGTGGGAGGTTCATCTTCGATTAAAAAAAGGCCCAATCTCAAATGTACGTTATATGCATTCCATTGACAAACACTTTTTGAGAAAAAGGTATATTTAATGTTTGTGAAAAAATGTTGAACTATGAAGAGATATCTAATAAATTTGTTTTTGACTTCCACCCAAGATAAATATAAAATGAGGTTTCATATGAATATCTATCTATACGCCTCGATAAGCAGATTTATTATGCATGTAGGCGGTGAATTCCTTTTATCTCAACCTGTGTTCTGGTGAAATTGCTCTGCAAATGAAGATAGATGTCGTGCAAATTTAAGGTACGTATTGCTAGTAAAGTGAGTAAACAGACTGCAATGTTAATTAATGTCAGTTTAATATTCAGTTCAAACAACTGCAAAGGGACTGTTCTGATTCCGATCAAAGATCTATCAATGATCTATCAATGATCTATCAATGATCTATCAATAAACAATGATTCTCTTTGTTTATCTTTTACAGATCTTTGTAACGACCAAAGTTTTCAACCCATTGAAGCAACAATTACAAACTACCGGTACATGTTAAATGCGAATAAAATGGCATTGTTGTAATAAATTCTTTTAATACGTTTTAATTCGTAAATTTCTATTTCTGTTACGTGATACTGTCAAGCATTTATAAAATGACAGTTGTTATGCAGTAAAGAAGAAAAATATTTTCTTTTTTTGAGACCTAGATTGATTTTTTTTACATTACATTCGATTTAAATTGTTAGGAAAGAGACGGTTGCTGGTTGTTTTGAACAGATCGGTTGCTGGATGTTTTCTTGGCCGGATCGGTGCAGTCTTCTTGCTGCTGGATGTTTTGGACAGTTCGGTGCAGTCTTCTTTCTGGATGTTTGTGACAGATCGGTGCAGTCATTTTGGACTTCTTTCAAGTGATCTCTGAAAGCTTGTCCCAACTCATGCTTGTTTTATAACAAAAACATGAGGGTTGCTATGAGAAGAGAAGGCTTAAATAAATGTGCTCAAAGTGTCGTCCCAGATAAAACTTTGAAGACCGCACAGGCTCATCGAGCACGATATTTCCGCCTGAATTGGATTTTCTTGTACAAGAGGCGTCGTTTTAGCAAACACAATCTATAAAAGCGCACTGCACAGGCTTATCTGGGACGATACTTTACGCACATGCATTAAGCCCAGTTTCCGCAGAACGAGACTCATATATTTAAACGCAACGCATGAAACCAATCAATAATTATGTTTACATATACAAGCTGAATCCCTCGTCGAAAATAGGAGATAAGTGATTGGGTGGTAAAATAATTCATTATTTCTTTATATTCCTAATTCGTGTAGTTGTAACCTGAACGTTATTGTCCGTAAATTTACATTTTTTCTAACAAAAAAGCTCCATTTCGTGTATTGTAGGGACGTATGATGAGATCAAAGATGAAGTAATTGGCAAACTATAACCTATTAAGAAAAGAAAAGCTCTGACAGGTCTTTGATACAATGCTCGTAACTTTCCTCGTTTGATAATTTATTTCTATTATTTTGCCCCTTTAAAGGTAAAGGGATAGGTTTATAGCCTGATCATGATACTAGACTCATCTTCAACCGAATTTGACATTTACCCCGATCACTGGGATATAAGTCGTCCGTTTACATTCGGCACAGTATGCAGCTGCGGCACATTGGCGTATTTCCCTCAAATATACAAATTATACTGTGTGGATAGTAGCAAGCGTGGAATTAATTTTATGCTCAGAAAAAACCCTGGTGTGAGCTAGATTCCAACCATGTAACTTCCGATTCCTAGACCAGTATCCTACAACTACACCGCGGTCCCACAAGTTCCCTTTCAATCAACATACTGAACAAAGAACCCTGTCGCAATCCTTCCTGCGGGGCGATATTTGCAAACGTCTTTCGAGCACGGGGATTTAGGATATTTGGAAGCCTGTTGACTTTTTTTGCATCTGTTTATTTATTTTCGGATAAGGCTTTTATAGATTATTGTTAAGGCTGCAACTTCTTTCGTGTGAGCTGCAGTATTCGCGTTATTGGATAAAACAATCCAGCAATAGTTGATTTCCTGAATCGTTCGGCCTGATGGAACGGTGCGTCGCGCGCGCACAAAAACCGGGTCCGTTGCCAAAGGTCACAGTCAGAGCTAAAACTCGAATGTGAAATTAAGGAAATAAGTCCTCAATACTTCCCACAGCCACTTTTTTCTTGTGTGCATTTTTGGTGCGGGATGCGGCGCTATATGATATGCCCGGAAAATGTTCTGACGGTTTAATAAGGGGGGTGGGGTTTTAAAAAAGACCCCCCCGCTAATTTTGCCGGGCGTTTTATTTTTCTGACAATAAGGCATTTGATCGCTACATGGATGGACATAAAATTTACATTACAATTTTTTGTATAAATAGCAGATGAATGCTTTACTGAGTCTAAGAACGTTCGTTCGCAAACATGTCGTTGTATCAGAGACTTCAATCGTTTAAAAACATGCCTTCCCATTTCGGCGTGTCAAAGGAAGACCTGGCTAGCCAAGGGTTCATCTACGACACTTGTGTAATCTCCGAAAATATTGAGTGTGTTCGATGCGTGTTTTGCCATGTGCACATTTCCATTTGGAACATGGATAAAGAAGATGTAAAACTGAGGCATCGACAGCTGTGCCCCGTTTGCCCTTTTGTGTTCGATTGGGTCATGAACACAGAAGAAGAAGTGAAACTGAAACTTAGTCAGCGACGGTTTAGCCCTGCTTGTCCTTTTGACAATGAATCATTCGGTCGGTACTTACAAAATGAGTTTTCCAAGCTATATCAAAAAGCGAACAATGGAATTGCGAAAACAGAAAGCAATAACCAACGATGTTCAACGAAATCGGTTGATATCCTTCAAACCAAAGATAACCAAAATGATGACGAATACGATGATTACAGTGATTTCGATGACCTGCTTACGGCGAAAATTGAAAAGACTTGTACTCGTACCCGCCCCAATTCCTATAAAAAACAAACTGAAAAGCAACGTAAAAAGGCTGAACAAAGGCGTTTGCAAAGGCAACTTTCAAAACGAAGAACAAAAATACGCAATGCAAATCGAGATCAAAAACAAACATATTGCCAGGAAAAAAACGACGATAATAATTACACAACTCAAACAGTTTCCAATGATCGAGATGTAAAAATACATGATCGAAAAATGTGTTGGGTTTGCAGAAGCCGTGATATCGATGATATGATAGAAGATCAGTTTTTGCAATCTTACGAACGGTTTTTGGAGGAAAAATATCAAGAAGAAACCGACAATTGTTTTGCGGACGAAATCGGTGGCGTCGATGATGAAGAACAAAATAAAATTGAACATCTACCTTATGTTCAATCGCCATATGACTATTTGATTGACAAAAAGCTGGATGAAGAGGCCCACCATATTTATTTTTCTGATTATGAGGCATTCGATGAGGCATACGATCGATACATTGATGAATATGTATATCAACACATGTTAATTAACGAAAAAACTTTCTAGCCTTGGCTCGCCATACGCACATTTGGTACATGGACAAAGAAGATGAGAGACTCAATAATTAACATTTAATGCATGTTTGTTATGTTGTGTTGGATTGTATATGTTCATAAAAAACTTGAAACAATTTTGCGTGTTGTTTGATTTGTTTGTAGAAAATACTTATATAGGAACTTTCCAAAATGACAATGCATCAAAAACTCGTCATGTATATGTTTGTGCATATAGTTGCCCTGTTTTTTCCCTTAGTTTTACAAACAAATGCGTTAGGACGTCCTAAACCAAATTTTTATGAACCGTCTTGTTTCAAGCATGTACAGAATACACCGATTGACGTTACGAATGGTTTATTTTATGTGTTGATAAACGTAACCTATGAGTATTTGTCATTATACGACGATGTCAAAGAAAATTTACAATTTTTCAACAAATGGATGAAAAACCCAGAGTTTAGTTTAGAAGGTCATGAGCAACAATGCAAATCCATAGGTCTATCTAGATGTCCGAACAAGAAAAAAGCGTTTTCGAAACCGGTATACAGTGTAGTTGATGGTTTTGTAGCGGGATCAATGTTTATCACTTACGACTTACCAAGTCTTTTAGTTAGATTGCAAATTGAGCCGAAAACGTACTCTATCAGTGAGTTTGTAGAATCTGTGTTTACTGAGATTTACACACACGCTTGGATACCTTTGTTTCCGTACAATTTTTCATTGACCTATGATGGAAGTGAAATTTGTGCAAATGGGATGCACGGTCATGCCTTCATCAGATTTAATATTGAACTGTGTACAACGTTCGGAACATGGTGCGATGTGAATTTAGAAGGTGCTAGTCCCGAGAAACAGGATCATGCGTTAACACGAATCAAAAATGCGTTATTGAAGAGAAAAATGAATGATTTGTCAGTCGCCAAGTATATCAAAGAATATGATCTAGGTTTGGAAATAATCCCTTCTAAGTCCAAAGAATTGCGAGACACAATTACACAAATAGAGCAAGAAATGAGTGAGATCCGCTTAAAAATCGATGATAAGTTCGACTTTGATCAATCTGACGAGGATTACTCTGACGAGGATAACTTTGATGAGGATTACTCTGACGATAATTTGGATGAAAAGCAAAGCGCTGAAAATGTACCAATTATCGATTTTTCTGACTTTTTTTTCAAAAACACTAAAGTTCTGTCAGTAACAAACAAACCTATCGTTGAACCTATCGTAAGCCAAAAAGTTCACGATATTCAAAATGCCAATACTTTCGTTAGCCAAAAATTTTACGATATTCAAACTTCTACCAACAAGCCAAAAAACAAGATAAGTCCAACAGTTAAAAAAAATACTGTTGATAACCAAACTTCTCACAAAATTCAAAATGCTCTTACCAAGCCAAAACTCAACGTTAGTCTGCCAGTTAAAAACGATAACATCGTTAACCAACAATTTCAAAATATGCAAGATGCTATCAACAAGCATAAAATGGGAATTAAGCACAACAAGCAGACCGTTGCAGAAGTATCTACGTATGGATTGCAAAATTGTTACTGCCTAACATGTAATCGTTCTACTACAATCGGCAAAGTACATAACAATCGTTGCTATTTCATCAACTTGGATTCATCATTCAAGATTTCCTCTAATACGCATTTTTCTCCGTTTCGTGAATACACACTCTTGATTATCAACGAACGTAATCATGCTTTACGTGCGATGCTAAGTCAAATAGTGAAACAAGTGAGTAACGAAGTTATTCTCGCGAAAAAGGCTTCATCATATCGACTTACTGTCTTCAGCACCAAAGATGGCACAGCTGTTGATAAGATTTGTATGTCGTTATATAGAAATACGTATCAAATTGAGAATTGTACCGAGAGCACGAATGCTGTGCTTATAGCGAGAAATGGTCATTTCATTCGCGTACCACACATACAATTGGCTAATTTCACATACTGCGATATTGGTGCTGTGAAAGCGAATGATGGCAAATGTTTTCGGATTGATGAAAATTGTTCGCACTCAAGTATTGCGAGTGTTTACGATTTGGATAATACGGTTGTTTCATATTTGGTTAGCATTACTCAGAACACGGCACACAATATGAGTGAGGCAAAGTTTCAAATAAAAAATATAGATGACACTTCTGTAACAAGCGATCACTTCATTGTGTACAACAAAAAAGCAATCAGTGAACACGAATGCACGTTTGTCAACATGCGATCAAAGACAATTTCATTCGAAAAATGCAAAAAAGGACTCACAATTTGCGAGGTATTGTTTGGTAAAAGTGCATCGAATGACGAACCGGGACTTAAAAAACTAACGTTGTGGGAAACTGTCGCTGTTAGCGTTGGTGGATTCATTGTGCTTGTGATAGCTGCTATTTGCTTCATAATTGTACTACACAGCATAGCTCGGCATAACGATACTGTTGTAAACAGTTAACATATATCAAAGCGTTTGTATCCGCTATTGTCATAACTCACAATGACTTTGTATGACAACATGTATACCATTGAACGCGAGAGCATTGGTAACACTCAAGAATTTTCCATCCACGTTTTTAAATGCATCAGCGTTTTGATCAATGAACAAGAACTGCTCGAAAGCATTTTTGAAACCATACTAGACGATATTGGAGACGAAAACGTGTTCATATTCGACTTGACAATCGAGTTTTGTTTCACAAAAGTTAGTAAAACTCTACATATCAGTCAGCTAAATTCGCAAAACTGTTCGTGTTTTGACATTACTTGTGCTATGCAGGAACATGGAATCAATTTCACGGTACCAGCTGATCTTCACGTCTCAGTAACAAAAAGCGTATAAACACATTTTTATTCACAATCTCGAAATATCGAAATTTGTATGGATTACAAAGTTAAACCATGTAACGGTATGCGTTGCACTTTATGTTCTCAAATAAAGAGTGGAAATAGTTTTCAGTTCAATTGTGGTTTTGTATACATTGTTGAAGATGGAGAGAACTTGACTTGTAAATCAAAAGATGTTATATATGTTCTGAAGTGCAACACTTGCGGCGGTGAGTATATTGGCGAGACCGTTAATTTGAGAAAACGCATTCACACACACAACTCTCATATTCGAACAGAACAGCACTATTGTCGAGCTACTGATCATTTGATAGAATGTGGGAAACACTTGTGCGATGTAAAAGAACGTTACACTGTATTCGTTTTGGAGACAGAGCGAGACAAGCATGTGCGTAAAGCAAAAGAGGCGTACTACATTCGTTTATTCCAGCCAATGATGAACAAGTAAGGCGTGCATTATTTTTCAAGCGTATATATATAGCTGCAGTTAACAAAATAAGCACACTCGCAATCACTTTCTACGATGGCACAAGCAATGTTGACCTCGAGCTATGCTATAAAAACGAACAACCGAGAACGAATACAGCAGTTTGCGAACACTGTACTCAATCACGGCGTGAAAAGGAATTTGGTTTCTGAAGTCGAGTCAGGTGTCTTCTTGTCGCCTAACGATTATTTGAAGATAAAAGAACTTTCAGAGAAACTAAAACAGATTGATGCCAAACTAGCGCAGTACAAAAGCCTCAAAGTAAGAACGCAGAATCTGATAAAGGGCATCAAGAAAACAAAAAACCTGCAGGACGATGTTGTGAAGACTGTGAGCTCTAACGTTTTCGATCGAATTCCAATTGATGTGATTAACAAAATACTCGGTTCTGGGGAAGACGAAAACATGTTTGCGCTAATAGAGCGAATAAAATCTTCCAATGTTGAGGAAAAACGCAAATATGCCGATATCGACATCTCCGATACAGAAATCTCAGATACGCTAAACGATGATGAAAAGGAAATTATGAACGGTCTGGCTGTTAAAAGAATGCGCAAATCTGGTGAAACGAAAGCTGCAAAGAAACCGAAAAAGGAAAAGACTATACTCAGTGATCTAGAATTGAGCGATGATGACGAATGACTACGTTGTTGCAATATTGTATGATTATGTTGACTTGTGTGTGTTACATTTTTTGTATATGTTGTAAATAAATTGTATCAATGAACTGTAAACATTTGTTGCCTTATCAATGGATATTGACGAGGTTTTGATTGTTGACGAAGACGAACAGTTAGCACAAAACACCTACTTGCTTTCACCCATGTACTCTAGACATCACCACGAATGCTCGCTATGCATTTTTCAATACATAACAGAATATGAAGAACCAATACGAATATTCGAAAGCAAGCTAGTAGAAATGAACTCAAAACTCGGGTGTGGAATTCAAACGTGTGTCACAATGGTTCTCAATGAGTTCAAAGACGATGAACGCATGTCGTTGTTCAAAAAATTGACAACTAGCGAAATTACAAGCCATTTTGATTCAGTATTTGGCGATCCTATTTGTGGATACAACCGACTTAAAGCTTACAATTTTTTCTCTCTGTTTGACGAAAGTACGGTTAACAATTCCACATACATAAAGTTTATTTACGATACATACAAAACTTCGAGAAACACTTCACTCTGTCCTTATTCGCTTTTAGGAGTTTATGTTTTTCTTGTTATGATTAACACTATAGGATGTGATTCCCAGCTCAAGAAAAAACATGACTTTTTGTGGATGTTCAACTGTCTATACAATCACAAATTACGGTTTGGAAAACTGCGATAAAAATCTATTTAAGGTTAGTTTTTCTATAAAAAAAACACTCAACCCACACACAACCATGTCAACCATGTCAACCATAAACGTTAAAGATATTAAACGGGTCACTGACACCGAAGCCACGAATCGCTTGTTCACTAAACTGAAGTACGATATTGGTATTGAAATCTCTTCAAAGCTCATTCAGGCGCTTAAACAAAGCAAAGACAGGGTTGTATTTTATGTGGGCAAAGAACAAAGATCATACCCAGCAGCAATTGTGAAAATGTTCACTAACGTTAAGACAAATCATGTCAAGATTCAGCCGAAGTACAGTGTTCAAGAATTGATGAACGTGTTTGAAATTCTCATGAACCTGTCTGAGTACCAATGTAACGGTCTCACGCTAGATTACTCGGATTGGCAGTCAATCTCTAGCCTGGTAAACATGATCGAACTCGCTGAGCACCTAGGCATGACAGAAGTGGTGATGTTTCTTAAACGCATTCCACAACTTCTTACATTTCACAACAAAACCGCGTATGATAACGAATTGCTCAGAAGAGAAAACGAGTCAAAGGAAAACCTTCAACCGAAGTCAGTCAACGAACTTAGTGAAAACGATGATAAACGTTCAAGGCCTAGGAAGAGAAGCTTTACAAAGGTGTTCAGTCGTAGTCTGAGTCGAAAGCGCAGAGAAGAAAATGTGATGACATAAGTGTTGTACATTTTTGTTGTATGTTGTTAATAAAGAACAATAACAGTAAACTTGTGTGTTTGTTTTGTTCATGCAATAAGACAACCAAAAGCGTATTTTTCTGTTTTCTACTTTTTATTCACATAAAATGCATTTCAACGGTTTATTTATCGATAATAAAAACACTCAAAGTCATAACTTCTAATCGGTCCAATAAATCGGCGTCCAACCCCACATCTCAGTTCTACACACAGCGCATTTGTTCCCGTTCATATGCATGCGCCAGCAACAGTTTACGCAAAACAAGTGCCAGCATGCAGTTACCACACAGGTTTTCTCTTCAATGCGGCAAACAATACAAGTTCGAGAGTCTTTCACAGCTTGCTCTTTCTCCAGTTGAAGTCGCGCAATTAGTTTGGTGCAGTCTTTGCGACCACAGCAACAATCTGTTCGAAAGTCCATACGAATTTGTTCCATTATCTGTATGCATTCCATTCGTATTTTTCTAACAGACAACCACCATCGCAGTTCTTGAATACAAAACGCCGCAAGAAATGTAACACAAATCATGTCTTCTTCTTGTCGTTGTCAGGTTTGGTCTGTTTGCGAGTCCAAATATCGGGGTTTCGTTCTTCGATAATGAATAGTGTTAGCAATATGCCGAGAAAGAGTGTCACAAACATCAATTAATGCAGTTTACGTTTTGCGCAGCGCTTATATATGCACATTTTGTAACGATCTGTATCGCAAACCATTTAAGTGTCTGTTGGGAAATTGTTACATTTCAAAACATGTATTTTCACCGCAGAAAATGGTCATCGTATGCTCGTCCGCAAATTTCGAAGTATGATCGCATCAAGTCACAAGCTGATGCAAAACAGTTGTGGGAAATAGTATCGAAGCATTTGAGCATCACATCAACTGAAAAGCCCAAAGTTAAGAGGTTCTATAAGTTTAAATCTGACACGTTTCAACCGGGTTGGTCAAATTCTTGTTTCGAGCCAAGACCTGAGTTCAAGTATGAAATTAAACTAACGTGCTTTGGAATCACAGTTCACCTTAGCGTGTACTTATATCTTGTTGAAGATGTTGTTGGAAACGTCGACGACGATAATTATGGCGATGTCGATCTAATAGTAAGGGATACACTAGATGAAACGAAACTGCTTTTCAGTATTGCTGATCGAGATGGCGAGACTGAAAAGAAATATGATTTACTGAAATCCAACGGCTGTGCTATGTGTAAGGAAATCATCGATATGATTGGTATCAAAGACATTTTCGATAAAAACGATTTGTTTGTAGAGTTGGAATCAAATTTATTGTTTAGTTTACAGAGCGACCGTGAATGTGATGATTGTATATATGAAATATATGAATAAAACAACCAAAAACGTATTTTTCTGTTTTCTACTTTTTATTCAACAAACATGCTTACAATAATCAACAAATGCATTCCATTTACCAGGTTGTTTTTCAACCCAGTCATTTAGTCTATACTTTCGAAAAACGTCTTGAATCTTGACCAGGTGGTAGAATCCTTCAAGGTTGTATTTCGATCGTTCATGCACGACGGCAACAAACAAAACAAATGCAGTCACAAACACATCCCAGCTCAAACCACTGTTCAGCTTTTGTTCAAGCAATTCGGCGAAATAGTCTTTATCGACACAAGAGTTTATCAAGTCATATTTCGTAAGAACATGCATCGTTACCGTTCTATTTACAAGCAAAACCACACATTCAACAATGTCACAAAGAGTGTCATTTGAGTCCTCAAACTGCTTGCATTCCAAGTAATTTGCTACCATCGCAGCCACAAACTCACAGCTGAACATTTTTTTACGTTATGACAACTACTGACTTTGCGTGAATGGTTTTATACTCGAGTTAGGCGCTTGTTATTTGAACTGTTGTAGTAGTTTGTAAACGTCTAGATTGAAATCCTTGCAACACATACGCAATAACTATAACTATAACCAAAGAAACAACCACAAATGTTAGTGCAATAAATAAGACCCAAAAGCTGTTTATTTTGGAATCATCGTCACTCGGTGAATCCAGTCCCATACCAGGAATTCTAATCTGACACAGAGTTCGTTTTGTTGTACAATCTTCATACGAAATAGATTTTTCATTCACGTCGATATACAAGCACGTATTGTTCTCATCATATGACACTCGCGAATAGACTATCGCGTAATCGTTTAATTCGAGCGTTTCGTTCAGACTGTCAATTTTGAACATCAAATTTTGAGATATTGCATTCACCTTCGGGTCGTGCGTTCTGTTAATCAGATAGTCAAAAGCGTTTTGAAACTCTTCTTCTGTTTGCAGCACTGCTGGTAAGCACTGGCCATCTTCATTCACCACGAAACAAGTTTTAGGAGATGTGATCGACGCTGCTGCGTTTTCGTCAAATGAACATGTCTTGTACGCACGCGGATTGAAAGGTGACACAGTCACAAACTCTCCTCGATCCGCTTTTAACAGCGCTACGTTAGCCGTTTCGCATGAAATGCCCAAATATTTTCGTTTGAACAAATGAACGCATTGAGCAGGCCTATCTTTGTTGTTGAACAGCGCTATCTTGATAGAACCTTGAATGTTGTTCAAAATAAATTCGTTGCTTACTTGAGTGAAAACCGTTTTTAGATGAATGTTTTTTTGTCCAAAAATGACCACATCGTATGCATTATAGTCGGTACTGTTTACAGTTTTACGTACATTGACGTGCGTTGAAAACTGGTTTCCAACTTTGAACTGTTGCTCAATACTGATAAAGTAGCAAGATCCATCATATATTTTACCAATACTTTTAGTCGGATCACACACATTGCAATAACAGTTTTGTAAACCGTAAGAAGAAACGCTTTGAACTGTTGTGTTTGCGCGGACAACAATGAAAAAACACAAAATGATAAACGCCCGCATGCTTGGCTCAGAACATCAAGAATGACAAGATCCGTTTGTTTAAGTGTGTTTTATATTTATTTTAGTTCTTATGATCTTTTTATTACGTACGACATAAATCCTATTATTCCAAAAACGATTGCAAACACGACTAGAATGCAAAACACAACGTCGACAGATCCTTTTTCGCCATGTTCGTTAGCCTTTGTGGTTGTTGAGCCATTGGTGGTGATATTACCACTCGTTATGTTATCGATTTCACTGTAGTTCTGTTGTGTGCTAGTTTTGTTTGCAACTTTCGATGTGGTTGTTGAAGAAACACTTTGAACTGTTGTGTCTGCGCGGACAACAATGAAAAAACACAAAATGATAAACGACCGCATGGTTGGCTTAGAACATCAAGAATGACAAGATCCGTTTATATGAGTGTGTTTTATATTTATTTGAGCTCCTTTGTTTTTTTTATAACGTTATACACAAATCCTATTAGTCCAAGAACGATTGCAAACACGGCTAGAATGCAAAACACAACTTCGATTATAACAAGGACAGATCCTGTTTCGCTATTTTCGTTAGCCTTTGTGGTTGTTGAGCCATTATTTGTGATATTACCACTCGTTATGTTATGGATTTCACTGTAGTTTTGTTGTGTGATAGTTTCGTTTGCAACTATCGATGTGCCAAGATCGCTATTTTCTTCAACCTTTGAGGTTGTTGAACCATCGCTAAGGGCATTGACAACTGATGTGTTATGTTTTTTACTTAATGTTTTAGTGGTATTTTCGTGTGCAACTTTCAGTGTTGCTTGCGTGCTTTTTTGTTAACCTTTGTGGTTGTCGAACCATTGTTGGGGATATAAGCAAGCGTTGTGTTTTCCATTTCGCTGTTTGTGTGTGTGTCAATTTCGTTTGAAACTGTCGATGTAACGAAATCATTATCGCTACTGCGTTTTTCGATGTCTGCAACATGATTAGATGTATTGTCTGGTACCAAGAATCGCCATAGAGAATCAGTAGCTAGCATCCTACCTATATTCGGGGTCAAAATCAAAAAGAGTTTGCCTTTGATTTGGAAACAAAACCTGTCCCTGTGATTATCAATGGTCAAATAATTGTCTTTCACGCCCAAATTTTGATTTATGACTTTTCGTATGGCCTCGAGAATATCATATTGCGTTGTGTACATTCTCTCAGGAATATATACAATTTTGCGTAACTTGTCTAGCGCATCATCATAGGAAACGATCGAGAATGCACCATTGTATATACCCAGATCGCGCTCTGGCGATTTCTTGAAGCAGTTATCGTTACAGCTACATAGAGACACAAACAAGACAAATAGTATGAAGCGCAACATAGCTGGTTTTTATTTCATTCATCTAACAAAACACATGTAATAGCTATATAACAAAAAATTTGCACACAACAGACTACAACACAAAATCTGCAGGAATGTACAAAACGAGGCCGTTTGTCAGCAATTCCTTCGACACACAAAATGCGACAAAGTTCGGTGGGATGTGAATGTTGGGAATGCATGTTCTAACCGCTTGAGAGAGCATATCTTCGTGTTCTTCGTTTTGACACTGATTGATGAAGTAAACTTTACATGGGTCTTCTTCGGGCAACATATCGCTTACGGGCATCGGGTTTTCTTGTACCTCTTGTTTTGGGTGAACGTTTCCACGATTTCTTCTTTCACGACTGCCAAATCGACCGGCATACTGATTATCTCGTTTTGCTCCGAACACGCCTTCTTATCAGAACAAGGCAAGTCATTCCATGTTTGTTCTTGTGTTTTGCAAAGCATCTTTTGGGGAGTCTCGACTGATCCTTTGGATCTTCAACAAATTTGCGTTTGCGATTAGGAATAGCATTGACTAATCTACCTTTTCCCCCATCGATCAGCTCCGTTTCAATGTGAAGACTGTTGATGTGCTTGCGGTACAAAGGATGCATCACAAACAAAACCTCTAACGCCTGACACAAATTTGTATTTGGATATCCATATTTTGGTTGCAGTGAGTATACGTTAGCATTCATCTCTCTCATTTCGATGCCAGTTTGCAACGCTTCGTATATTTCACCACAGCTTCTCACAATTTTCAGACCTATTGTGAGCTCTTTCTGTGTACTGACAAGCTGAAAGTTTTTACTCGGTAGCCACTCCTTTTTTCACCAATATTTCCACGATATCATTTTCCGAACAATCGAGTAATGTCATGACTGCTCGAAAGTAGGTGTTCAGCTTCAATCGTATCTGTGTCCTTTCCAAAGATAGGCAAGTGGATTTCACCGAATAGACTTTGCTAAACTCCTCGATTCCGTGCAACTCCAACACTGGTATTATGCATATCGGCAGTCTGTAGTTTAACGTGGGATTCGACTGCATGTATCTACCCTTCTTTATGCGCTCGTTTAGAGTTGCGAAATGTTCTGGTACTAATGTTTTCAATATTTTGAAGTAGCACATATCAATCTTTTCATCGGCAACAGAAAACATCAAGTCAACATATCGTTCAAACGCAGCTAGTGTCGGTTCATCGAGAAACACATGGTCCAGCGTTGGCTTGTAGTTCAAGTAGTCATACGGACTGTTAGTTATCGACGTAAAACGCAGTCCCTCGACATCTGTGAAAGGACATGTAACGCTAAACATGTACTTCTTCTGGTGACCATTCGCATTGAAATTTCTTTTCTCGCGAATGAATTTTTCGCACAATGTTTTGGACGAACATGTTGTCGCTTCGGTTGTCAGATTGTAAATGAGACGCATTGAATAAGTTGCATGGCTTTATATACAACCCGTCATGTTACAAAGTTAGTGTTATAAGCTTGAAAAAGTAGGTTTTGAAAACAGATATGGCTCGTTGCATCGAACGGAAAGGCGAAAGCAAATTGCATGCACTCATCAAAGCAAACCAACCCGAGTTGCTAGCTACACACATTAATCAAAACTTTGGTTTTCGATTCATCGTGTTACATTGTTATCAAAGAAAAACATGTTTTGCCTGTTGATTTCACACAAACAGACCTAGAACAAGTTGTCATTCATATATCTAAACCTGAATACATACAGTTTGTGAAGCTCAGGTTTAGTGGTTCTCAAAGCAATGGGTCTGATTTTCTGCTTTGCGAACAAACCGATTACGAAGATAACTACGGCAATGAGGTTCATCAGTGTCACCTTTATTTTTTCAAGAACATGTACCAAAGATATGGCAGCTACGAGCTATTACTTGACAAACGCGTTGAGTATGATTGGAGTACTTACATTTTCAAAGCATACGCATGACAAACTGGCTTCGTGTCTAATCAAACGTTATGGTCAAACACTCGTACCCAAATGCACCACTGAATTTTGGAACAAACAACTTGACTCATTTCGCACAAAAAATATTCGTGATAAAATAGATAAGGTCTCACAACAAGATGACTCAACAACACTTCGTGATGAAATTGAGCGTTTGGTGCAAACAAAGTACAACTTTGTTTCTTGTCAATACAATACTGCAAACAAAATTCTCAATATTCTGTACACGAACACAAGTGACAACAACTTTGGGTTAGTGGTTCTCAAACAGTCGCTGAATATAAAATGCGCTACATGGACTATTGATTCAAATCATTTTTGATTTAAACACCAAAGCGACAAACATGTCTGTACCAGCAAATAAATTTTCAAGTTCCACAGACTGAGGAATTGGGACTTAGAAATAAGCCAGTCCGAGATGAAAAGTAAGTTGTGTTGATAAGATATTGTGTTTTCATAGCAGTTTTTATTGTAAGCATTGTTCATTTAGTTGTTAACTTTTGCTTTTTCTGTTTCAGAAAAATACCAGCATCGGGGTGGTAACTCCAAAAACGAAAACCGAAAGACTGGGAAGCTGAAATTGCGGTGGCGAAACGTCCTCCATTCTTTCTCAGCGTGGGCAAAATAAACACAGCGACGTATAAAAACCGAATGCACCGATGCTGGACCTGTCACTGCGTGGCCTGTCAATTGGTCGATGTGCAAAATATTGAATAAACTTGTTGAAACGTTAACATGTGTTTGTTTGTTTGGTAGAAAATGTTATATAGGTAGTAACTTGAAAATTGATTCTATACACCTAAACAATGCTAGCCGTTGAACTCAAAGATTTGGGATTTTTTCGACATATGTTGCGTTTGAATATTGAAAAGTGGAACAAAGCTGTCGAAATGTACATCATGGATCTCTATCCAGATGTGAAGTTTACATTTTCGACGCGAGATCAATGTTGGAAAGCGACAGATACGGAAATTGTGTACTTTGTCGATATTGAGGTTATTCTGATCAATCCGAAATATGATTTGTGCTGGACACACCAAGATCCCACAAAACGACTTCAAACCATTAATGGGATTTTGTTGAGCTCAAAAGCCAAGAGAACAAACTCGTAACGTTTGACCAAGAGTATTTTTGAGACAAAAAATGTATAAAGATGTTGAAATAACCAATTGCATGTGTAATATAATATCATATCATATCATGGATGATACCGACGCTTTTTGCACGAATGAAACAAGTATGTTCATGAACAACTATATCGACAGACTGAAAACGTTTGAGCATTGGTCTCCCCAAATACAACCAAACAAATACCAGCTTGCTTCTTGCGGGTTGTACTACTTGGGACAACACGACCGTTGCAAATGTTTTCGTTGTGGCATTGTGTTGTATCATTGGAAATCTACAGACGATGCGTTCTTGGAACACCATAAACATTCACCGAATTGCCATGTTTTTGCGAATGGTGGGTCCAGGAACAAGACTATTGATAGACACATGAGTAGGTTTTGTATGATCGTGTTGTAAATAAATATCATGAACCGTTCAATTCGTTTTGTTCTTATTCTTGTAGTAACATATACTTATTCGTGCAACTACCAACGCAGAGTTGAAAAACAAGTACTACTTGTGTGCACGAATGTTTGATTTCGCTATTGCGTTAGTTATTGATATAACCCAGTGTCGTATGTTTTCTCAAACTATATTATCCAACTCTAATCAAAGCAAATACAAACAACTATGTATATGTAGTTTCAAACGATTTTATTCTGCAACAATCAATATTTCAACATTCAATCTTTCGCAACAACACGTACAACAGTTACATAGTCCACTAGATCAGCCCACATAGTCCGCTCGATCACAGATGCAAAAGCTCACTCCTCTGTTTTGGCCGTAACCCTGAAATTTCGCCACACCATTCGCAGCGATCGTCGATCCGCGTACATGACAACCAGCTGAGGGCCTCGCACTCTACGGCAAAAGTTCACCATCGAAAAAACAGTTTTTGCACGTATGACACACAATCACTAACGTAGTGTCGTAAAACGTGGCAGCATTTCGCCCATGCTCTTAATCCATCTGTTACAAGCTGCTTTGTTGTTCCAGCTGACGACTCATTCTCACGATGCTTATCTGCCTCTCTAACCATGCCTGGAAACCTCCACTTTCTCCACACCTGACATCCATTGCTCGCAAGCTTTTCTGTCACTCATTATGCGTGTTGTTCGTCAGTTTCAAAATCGAAATGATTCAAACACGATCAATTTCGCCCTTTTTATAGTATGCGTTATTCAACTCAACAGCATAAAACTCGAAATGCAGTCCCTTCCCCAAAACATGAAATTTCACAAAGTCGACAATCGCCCCAATTATATGTAAACAAAGTGTTTATGTTTTCAATCGACGAGTATTTTTTACTCAACAAGCCGAATTTTGCGGAATATGGCTGGTTGTCATAGTTCTAGAAAAGATAGTTTTTACTTCATGCTTGACCCATTTCATTCGGCAGACAATTGTCCCCGAACCTAAGCTATACGTCAAAGTCTCGAAGCAATACTTTCGAATTAAGGAGGACGACCCTACTAATTATTACAGAGTTATTGTTGTTTCTTTTCAAACGGAAACATGTGCAATGATTTCAGCAAAATGTTTTCTCGCACCATTTAGTCTCTGTGGTGTGTTATATGTCGCACTTAATGCAATAATATGTTTCACTCTTTCCAAGATTGTCATCCTTTTCACCACACACTCCACAGGTCTTCGAAGTGTTTGCCTCATTTGAACCTCCAATATGCAGTCGGTGTTGGTGGTTCGGTGAGTTAGCCTTTGGCGAAATCTGTAATGTTGC